>NC_133334.1:208732331-209032331 GCF_042186555.1 Aquarana catesbeiana | reverse complement strand
AGAGTGAACAAATTCAGTTCCTCTAATCTTTCTTCATAGCTGAGCTCCTCCATGCCTCATATCAGTTTGGTTGCCCTTCTGTGTACTTTCTCCAGTTCCCCGATATCCTTTTTGAGAACTGGTGCCCAAAACTGAACTGCATATTGCAGATGAGGTCTTACTAATGATTTTTACAGGGGGAAAATGATATCTCTCTCTCTGGAGTCCATACCTCTCTTAATACAAGAAAGGACTTTGCTCGCTTTGGAAACCGCAGCTTGGCATTGCATGCTATTATTGAGCTTATAATCTACCAAAACCCCCAGATCCTTCTCCACTACGGATTCCCCCAGTTGTACTCCCCCTAGTATGTATGATGCATGCATATTCTTAGCCCCCAAGTGCATAACTTTACATTTCTCAACATTAAACCTCATCTGCCACATAGTCGCCCAATTAGACAGAGCATTGAGGTCAGCTTGTAAATTGGAGAGTTTTAGAGAGATTTAGTTTAACCACTTAAGGACCGAGCCTCTTTTTGAGATTTGTTGTTTACAAGTCAAAAATTTTTTTTTGCTAGAAAATTACTTAGAACCACCACATTATACATTTTCTTTCTAACACCCTAGACAATAAAATGGCGATCATTGCAATACTTTCTGTCACACCGTATTTGCGCAGCGGTCTTACAAGCGCACTTTTTTTGAAAAAATACACTTTTTTTAATAAAAAAAAATAAGACAATAGTAAAGTTAGCCCAATTTTTTTATATTGTGAAAGATAATGCCCAACATGTCACGCTTCAAAATTGCGCCCGCTCATGGAATGACGACAAACATTTATCCTTAAAAATCTCCATAGGCGACGTTTAAAAAATTCTACAGGTTGCATGTTTTGAGTTACAGAGTAGGTCTAGGGCTAGAATTATTGCTCTTGCTCTACCAATTGTGGCGATACCTCACATGTGTGGTTTGAACACTGTTTTCATATGTGGGCTCTACTCACGTATGCGTTTGCTTCTGCACGCGGGCTAGATGGGACGGGGCGCGCTTAACATTTTTTTTTCTTATTTATTTTACCTTTTATTTTTACACTGTTCTTTTAAAAAAACAAAATTGTCACTTTTATTCCTATTACAAGGAATGTAAACATCCCTTGTAAGGGCCCTTTCACACTGGGGCGGTTTGCAGGCGCTATTGCGCTAATAATAGTGCCTGCAAACCGACCCGAATGTGCCGCTGCTTTGTCTCCAGTGTGAAAGCCCTGAGGGCTTTCACACTGGAGCGGTGCGCTGGCAGGACGGTAAAAAAGTCCTGCTAGCAGCATCTTTGGAGCGGTGAAGGAGCGGAGTGTATACCGCTCCTTCACCGCTCCTGCCCATTGAAATCAATGGGACAGCGCAGCTATACCGCTGGCAAAGCGCCTCTGCAGAGGCGCTTTGCAGTGGTTTTTAACCATTTCTCGGCCGCTAGCAGGGGGGTAAAACTGCCCCTCTAGCGGCTGCATACCGACGGTAAAGCGCCGCTTACAATAGCGGCGCTTTACCGCCGACGCCGCCCCAGTGTGAAAGGGCCCTAATAGAAAAAAAGCATGACAGGACCTCCTAAATATGAGATCTGTTGTCAAAAAGACCTCAGATTTCATATTTACACTAAAATGCAATAAAAAAAATGTTGTCATTTAAAATTTTTTTAAAAAAATGTCCCTTTAAGAGATATGGGCGGAAATGACGTTTTGACATCGCTTCCGCCCCTCACTCGTCTCCATACCCAGCAAGGAAGAGCATCCGATCGCCCCCCTCGCTGCCGATGGCTCTGGTAAGCGGCGGAGGGCACTGGAGCGTGTTGGGAGGGGGGGCCCTCTCCCGCCACCAATAAAAGTGATCTTGTGGCGAATCCGCCGCAGAGACCACTATTATCGGAAACCGAACCGCCGGCGGTCCGGAAGTGGTTAACCACTTGAGCCCCGGACCATTATGCTGCCTAAGGACTAGAGGTCTTTTTCCAATTTGGCACTGCGTCGCTTTAACTGCTAATTGCGCGGTCATGCAATGCTGTACCCAAACGAAATTTGCGTCCTTTTCTTCCCACAAATAGAGCTTTCTTTTGATGGTATTTGATCACCTCTGCGGTTTTTATTTTTTGCGCTATAAACGGAAAAAGACCGAAAATTTTGAAAAAAAATGATATTTTCTACTTTTTGTTATAAAAAAAATCCAATAAACTAAATTTTAGTCATACATTTAGGCCAAAATGTATTCGGCCACATGTCTTTGGTAAAAAAAATGTCAATAAGCGTATATTTATTGGTTTACGCAAAAGTTATAGCGTCTACAAACTAGGGTACATTTTCTGTAATTTACACAGCTTTTAGTTTATGACTGCCTATGTCATTTCTTGAGGTGCTAAAATGGCAGGGCAGTACAAAACCCCCCCAAGTGACCCCATTTTGGAAAGTAGACACCCCAAGGAAATTGCTGAGAGGCATGTTGAACCCATTGAATATTTATTTTTTTTGTCCCAAGTGATTGAATAATGACAAAAAAAAAAATATTTACAAAAAGTTGTCACTAAATGATATATTGCTCACACAGGCCATGGGCCTATGTGGAATTGCACCCCAAAATACATTCAGCTGCTTCTCCTGAGTATGGGGATACCACATGTGTGGGACTTTTTGGGAGCCTAGCCGCGTACGGGGCCCCGAAAACCAATCACCACCTTCAGGATTTCTAAGGGTCTAAATTTTTGATTTTACTCCTCACTACCTATCACAGTTTCGGAGGCCATGGAATGCCCAGGTGGCACAAAACCCCCCAAAATGACCCCATTTTGGAAAGTAGACACCCCAAGCTATTTGCTGAGAGGCATATTGAGTCCATGGAATATTTTATATTTTGACACAAGTTGTGGGAAAGTGACACTTTTTTTTTTTTTTTTTTTTTTTTGCATAAAGTTGTCACTAAATGATATATTGCTCACACAGGCCATGGGCATATGTGGAATTGCACCCCAAAATACATTTAGCTGCTTCTCCTGAGTACGGGGATACCACATGTGTGGGACTTTTTGGGAGCCTAGCCGCGTACGGGGCCCCAAAATCCAATCACCGCCTTCAGGATTTCTAAGGGTGAAAATTTTTGATTTCACTCTTCACTGCCTATCACAGTTTCGGAGGCCATGGAATGCCCAGGTGGCACAAAACCCCCCAAATGACCCCATTTTGGAAAGTAGACACCCCAAGCTATTTGCTGAGAGGCATGGTGAGTATTTTGCAGCTCTCATTTGTTTTTGAAAATGAAGAAAGACAAGAAAAAACATTTTTTTTTTTCTTTTTTCAATTTTCAAAACTTTGTGACAAAAAGTGAGGTCTGCAAAATACTCACTATACCTCTCAGCAAATAGCTTGGGGTGTCTACTTTCCAAAATGGGGTCATTTGGGGGGGGGGTTTGTGCCACCTGGGCTTTCCATGGCCTCCGAAACTGTGATAGGCAGTGAAGAGTGAAATCAAAAATTCACGCCCTTAGAAAGCCTGAAGGCGGTGCTTGGTTTTCGGGGTCCCGTACGTGGCTAGGCTCCCAAAAAGTCTCACACATGTGGTATCCCCGTACTCAGGAGAAGCAGCAGAATGTATTTTGGGGTGTAATTTCACATATTCCCATGGCATGTTTGAGCAATATATCATTTAGTGACAACTTTGTGCAAAAAAAAAAAAAAAAAAAAAAAAAATGTGTCTCTTTCCCGCAACTTGTGTCGCAATATAAAATATTCCATGGACTCGACATGCCTCTCAGCAAATAGCTTGGGGTGTCTACTTTCCAAAATGGGGTCATTTGGGGGGGTTTTGAACTGTCCTGGCATTTTATGCACAACATTTAGAAGCTTATGTCACACATCACCCACTCTTCTAACCACTTGAAGACAAAGCCCTTTCTGACACTTATTGTTTACATGAAAAAGTTATTTTTTTTTTGCAAAAAAATTACTTTGAACCCCCAAACATTATATATTTTTTTAAAGCAAATGCCCTACAGATTAAAATGGTGGGTGTTTCATTTTTTTTTTTCACACAGTATTTGCGCAGCGATTTTTCAAACGCATTTTTGGGGGAAAAAACACACTTTTTTAAATTTTAATGCACTAAAACACACTATATTGCCCAAATGTTTGATGAAATAAAAAAGATGATCTTAGGCCGAGTACATGGATACCAAACATGACATGCTTTAAAATTGCGCACAAACGTGCAGTGGCAACAAAATAAATACATTTTTAAAAGCCTTTAAAAGCCTTTACAGGTTACCACTTTAGATCTACAGAGGAGGTCTACTGCAAAAATTACTGCCCTCGATCTGACCTTCGCGGTGATACCTCACATGCATGGTGCAATTGCTGTTTACGTTTGACGACAGACCGCCGATTGCGTTCGCCTTAGCGCGAGAGCAGGGGGCGACAGGGGTGCTTTTTTTTTTTTTTTTTTTTTTTTCTTTATTATTTTTCTGCTTTTTTTATCTTATTTTTAAACTGTTCCTTTCATATTTTTTTTTTAATCATTTTTATTGTTATCTCGGGGAATGTAAATATCCCCTATGATAGCAATAGGTAGTGACAGGTACTCTTTTTTGAAAAAATTGGGGTCTATTAGACCCTAGATCTCTCCTCTGCCCTCAAAGCATCTGACCACAATAAGATCGGTGTGATAAAATGCTTCCCCAATTTCCCAATGGCGCTATTTACATCCGGCGAAATCTAAGTCATAAAATGCTCGTAGCTTCCGGTTTCTTAGGCCATAGAGATGTTTGGAGCCACTGGTCTCTGATCAGCTCTATGGTCAGCTGGCTGAATCACCGGCTGCATTCTCAGGTTCCCTGTTGAGACAGGAGAGCCAGAGAAAAACACGGAAGACGGTGGGGGGGGGGGGCATTCCCTCCCACGGCTTGTAAAAGCAGTCTAGAGGCTAATTAGCCGCTAGGATTGCTTTTACATGAAAGCCGACCGCTGGCTGAAAAGAATGATACCAAGATGATACCTAAATCTGCAGGCATCATTCTGGTATAACCACTCAAAGTCGTGAATGGCGTACCTGAAGACAAAAAAATGGTTAACAATAAAGCACAGTAAACGGTAAAGTATAAAAAATTGCATACCTGAAAAAGCAAACATGATAAAACATAATAACAATAAAACATTGCAGAATAGAATACAGTAAAAAAGAGCAGAACAATAGAGAGAGAATAGAGAGAGAGAGAACAATAAAACGACAACTATTTTTTTTTTATTTTATATATATATTTTTTTTTTGACACTTTTTTTGTAACTAACTTTTGTAACTGTAACCGGTTCCAGGTTCGGGTCTCACAAAATGCGATGGCATCTTGGGAGACCCTGTGAAAGTGTGCCTAGTCTGTGCAATGCTGTACCCTACGCTAATACTCAACTAGTGCATGGTAGCGTTCAAAACATTCACCAATGCAAAGACCAGGATTGTCAGGACAGGAGGGACAATAATAGCGGGTGTCACGCCTATATCCGCGCTTCCTGCAGACACAACATCTTTTTTGGGGGTTCGTTGGGTAGGGGTACTCGGGAGGACATAAAGAAAATGCCTCTCATGCAGCCGACTGCATTTGGTTGGGGATGTGAATGGGGGAAGTACGGGCGCTGCAGAAGCGGTGTGTTCCCAATTAGGATTGGCGAATGCAGCAGGAAGGGCATTATGGGCACGACGGGCCTGTGTTTGTCTTCTTGGTGGCAGCGGGACACTACTTGTGCTTGCCACCTCACCAGCTTGAACTGCACTTATGGGACTCGCCACGTCACCAAGTGTTGCTGCAGTGCTGGTTTGACTACGACCGGGGTGTACTAGGCCGCTGGTGCTTGCCAGTTCACCAAAACGCTACCAAAAAAACTGTTAGCGATCGCAGGGATCAAGGCCTGACTCTGCAAACGCTGCAGTTATGCGTTTAGTGTTTTGTAAGTGTCAGTGATCGATCGATACTGCACTTGGGTGGGCTGGGCTGGGCCGGGCGGAGGGGCAAAACGCAGGTGCTAGCGGGTATCTGGGCTGATCCCGCTAACACTGCATTTTTGGGAACCCTAAACTGCTGGGGACGCTAGTATAGATCTGATCGGATCAGATATTGATCCGTTCAGATACTATACCACTAAGGGAGGTGTATGCTGCATGCGTGGGTGTTAGCGGTACTGGCGCTAACCTGACGCTGCCTGGGGCTGGTGCTTGCCAGTTCATCAAAACGCTACCAAAAAAACTGTTAGCGATCGCAGGGATCAGGCCTGACTCTGCGAACGCTGCAGTTATGCGTTTAGTGTTTTGTAAGGGACAGTGATCGATCGATACTGCACTTGGGTGGGCCGGGCCGGGCGGAGGGGCAAAACGCAGGTGCTAGCAGGTATCTGGGCTGATCCCGCTAACACTGCGTTTTTGGGAACCCTAAACTGCTGGGGACACTAGTATAGATCTGATCGGATCAGATATTGATCCGATCAGATACTATACCACTAAGGGAGGTGTACGGTGCGTGCGTGGGTGTTAGCGCTACTGGCGCTAACCTGACGCTGCCTGGTGCTTGCCAGTTCACCAAAATGCTACCAAAAAAACTGTTAGCGATCGCAGGGATCAGGCCTGACTCTGCGAACGCTGCAGTTATGCGTTTAGTGTTTTGTAAGTGACAGCGATCGATCGATACTGCACTTGGGTGGGCCGGGCGGAGGGGCAAAACGCAGGTGCTAGCGGGTATCTGGGCTGATCCCGCTAACACTGCGTTTTTGGGAACCCTAAACTGCTGGGGACGCTAGTATAGATCTGATCGGATCAGATATTGATCCGTACAGATACTATACCACTAAGGGAGGCGTATGCTGCGTGCGTGGGTGTTAGCGGTACTGGCGCTAATCTGACGCTGCCTGGGGCGACGCATATCACCGCCGGGCGATCAGGGGGCTAAACCTTTATTCGGTAATAAACGGCGGGTGCCCTGACACTATAAAAAATACACGAACTAACCAGCGTCAACCGTAACGTTTATACGGTGATCAGTGGTGAAAGGGTTAACTAGGGGGCAATCAAGGGGTTAAAACATTTATTAGATAGTATATGGGGGTCCCTGACACTATAAAACGCTGACGGCGAACCTAAATATTTACCTCACTAACTAGCGTCACCAGTGACACTAATACAGCGATCAGAAAAATGATCGCTTAGCAACACTGGTGACAGGGGGTGATCAAGGGGTTAAAACTTTATTAGGGGGGGTTAGGGGGGTACCCTAGACCTAAAGGGGGGTAATACTAACTGTCCCAACACTGTAACTGTCACAAACTGACACTATGCAGTAATCAGAAAAAAAAAAAAAAAAAAACCTGCTGGTGTCAATTTGTGACGGGGGGGGGGGGTGATTGGGGGGCGATCGGGGGGGGGGATCGGGGTGTTTTGTGTGCCTGGCATGTTCTACTGTGTGTGTAGTGTGTTGTGCACTTACATTGATGTCTTCTCCCCTCAGCGCTGGAACGGAATACCGAGCCGAGGGGAGATGACATCATTTCCTTTGCTGCTGTTTAGCATACAGCAGCAAAGGAATGTTCCCATTGGCCGGCGGCGATCGCGAGGGGGGGGCCACGAACGGATGGCCTCCACCTCATCTCGGATCGCCGGGGAACAGAACGGGACCGCCTCGGGCACCGGGGGGGGGGGTCCGATCGGACCCCCCACCCGCGGAAGGCAAATCACGTACATGTACGTGATTTTGCCTGCCCGTGCCGCTTTGCCGACGTAAATCGGCGTTAGGCGGTCATTAAGTGGTTAAGGAAGTGGTGCGATATCCATGCTGATATGGCAGTTAGTAAGTTAGTAATGTGAGAGGAGACTGAAGGAGTGAGGTGAGGAGTAGACAGATAGATTTGGGTGTCATCAGCGTATAAGTGGTATTGGAAGCCGTGGATGGTCATCAAGTGACCAAGAGAGGAGGTGTAGATAGAGATAAGAAGGGGTCCAAGAACAGAGCCTTGGGGGACCCCCACAGAAAGGGGCAATGGAGAGGAGGAGACAGAGTTGTAGGTGACACTGAAGGAGCGCTGTAGATCCATCCATGCGATGTACATGCACACAGCTCTCTTATGCTCAGTAATCCTATACTGCGACCAACTGCATAACAGTAAAGTAGAAAATTCTGCATCTGCGGTCAGTGTTTTTGCAAAATTCACATGTGAACATACTGGGACTGAAAACTGAACTAGAGAAATGAAAGAAGAATTTGAGGCTGGGTTCACACTGCCGTGCGGAGCAGCTCACAGCAGGGGTCTGGTACGTCCCCGATCACCGCTTAAGGTCCAATTTCAGTCTGAATTTTTGGCTGGAACTGGACCTAAAACGGACCAGAAGACGCACAGGGCTCCTGTGCAATTTGCTCCGCAGCCATCCCAGAGATGTGTGAACCGGCTCCATAGAGAGCTGGTCACAATCTCCTGCTATGCAAATTGGATGTGGGGAAACCTGTATCCAATTCTCAATAGTGTGAACCCAGCCTTATGCCCCGTACACACGGTCGGATTTTCCGATGGAAAATGTCCGATCGGAGCGTGTTGTCGGAAATTCCGACCGTGCGTGGGCTCCATCGGACATTTTCCATCGGATTTTCCGACACACAAAGTTGGACAGCAGGAGATAAAATTTTCCGACAACAAAATCCGATCGCGTCAATTCCGACCGTGTGTGGCCTGTTCCGACGCACAAAGTGCCACGCATGCTCAGAAGAAATTCCGAGACGGGACAGCTCATTCTGGTAAACTTAGCGTTCGCAATGGATATAGCACTTTCGTCACGCTGCAATGTTAAAAATGGTTTAATACAGCAAACTCTCTTCTTCTTTATAATGTGACAAGAATTAAGTAGTTTTGCTGCTCATATTCACACACACTTCTCACAAAGTTTTATTTTGGTTTTTTTATTGGGATTCCCTGAATATATTGTTATTAGTTGTCACATCTGACAGTTTTAACTTTTTTTTTTTGGATTGTAAGCCTTTTTTTTTCTTTAATGTTTGGATTTTTTCAAAGGCTGATCTTTGTTCAATGTTATTTTTATTTTTACTCAAGAATATTTTTGTGTGTGTTTTGTGTGTCAAGTTACCCCAACACCATTGATATCTTTTATTATTTAATCTCAAGGAGATTGTTTGGTGTTGGTGTCCCTTGTTCATTTCACATTGTATATTTGAAATGTACCTGAATCCTCACAAACAAACTGTCCTTTTTGAAGTAAAACACATAGGAGAGTATAATTCAAAACAAAAATCCTTTATTAAGGGCTCAGAACCAAACAAAGAGGAAGGCAACACTGGATCAACAGGAGAAAGTAACGAAGCTTGGGACCCCCAGGGCAGACATCAATTCTTCAACATCAAAATTGGTGGCCTGAGGAGTCCATATGTAAGGGAGGGCAGTCTGGTCCAGAATTCGCAGAGATCCGGATAGCAGCAGATGACATCTGTGTCCCCAGGCTGTGGTACCACAAGAGGCTGCATTTTTTGGCCGACCAGACTGGATCCAGGGTCCTCACTTTCTGGTCTTCCTTTCACGCTTCCTTCCCAGCTGTGGCTGTGCAGTTGGAGATGTGGCAGGAGGAGGAGTAGGACCTGGAGGAGGACTGGGAGGACCTGGAGGAGAGGGAGGACGAGGAGGAGGACCTGCAGGAGGAGGAGGAGGACCATCGCAAAGGTGTGTCTGAGCTGTCATTTGGCCCCTCATACCTTTCTCAAGAGCCTCCAATATGAGCGCCTCACACATGACTTGTTGGTCTTCCTCCATCCTCTGCATTTTATATGCAATGACGGCAGCAATGTCCTCCTCCACGGTCTGTCGTGCTCCCAGGACCTCTGTAGCCCTCCAAAAGAGTCCTCCGGTAGCCTCCTCTAGGGCACTCATCCTACTGCCACTTTCTCTTTTCAGGAGGGGTGGAGGGACCTGCAGATCAGCCAGCCGGCTCGGCCCGGCCACCTCCTGGCTGAGACTTCCCTGTGTATGAAAAAGGGACATGGTTTTAGTTGTTGCATCATCAATCCCAATCATAAATTAGTACTCCCAACTAACATCTAGTTAACATCATTGATTGGACAAGCAGAAATATTTAGAGGAATGCTATACCTGGCTCAATCTGGGCTCCTCCACATGTGGCCTGGAAGGCCCAGGTTGGGCGTCAGAAGCCTCAGCCGGGGGGGAAGGAAGCATGGAAGGAAGACTGGAGAGGGATGGCCTGGATTCAATCTGGCCTGCCAGAAAATGTAGCCTGTCGTAGTACAACATCCTGGGGAGATAGATGTCATCTGCTGCTCCGGATCTCTGTGAATCCAGGACTTTCTTGCGCTCCCTTAGATATGTGCTCTTCAGGCAACCAATTAATATCTTTAAATAGGTGATGTCTGCCATGGGGATCACCTGCTTCACAATTTCACACAATTGCACCAGTGCTGCCTTCCTCTTTGCTTGGTTCTTGTAATGGGGGTGTTTAATCTCCCACAGACAGGGCAGCTCCCTTAGCATCTCTACGAATACTGACATGAAGTCATTATCTTTGAGTAGCATATCCATGTTCACTGCAAGACACAACACAAGACAAAGTCTAATGTCAGACAAAACTCTCCTTATCTTGTTACAATATAGGCCTCAATCTAGAAGCAGTATAGGCACAAGTTTGTCTCTTACCTTCGTTCTTACGATCGGCGTGTCCAATGCTCCTTCCTCCGCTCACAGATCGTACATAATACGCACGCGTGTTACGCTTTATACACACTGCGCATGCGTGTAACTCCGCCCGCCCCTGACGTTCTTTCTATTCTATTCCCCGCCCCTTTTCGTTCGGCGCAGTGGGGGAAGAGCACATGGCGGAGTCACAGCAGGTGCGTGATAATTGCAGGAACGAGGAGGAGGAGGAAAGCCCGGATCCGGACACGTCCCGATCCAGAAGGAGACGTTTTAAGGCCACAAATATGTCCTTTGGGGAGACGTTGGAGATAGTCGACATCATGAGGAAGTCCGACTATGACGGGAAGTATGGGCCTTACCCCAACCCCAATATACGAAAGGCAAAGATCATGGCGAAAGTGGTCAGGAGTCTTCTGAGGAATTTCGGGGTCCAAAGATCGAAAGATCAGCTCTGGAAGCGGTGGTCGGACCTGAAATTGAGAGAGCCAGAGCAGTACCGAAAGATCCGGAGAGTGCTGCAAAAAAGTAAGTACCGTATTTATCGGCGTATAACACGCACTTTTTTCCCCTTAAAATCAGGGGAAAATCGCGGGTGCGTGTTATACGCCGATCCCCTGCGATCCTGACCTGTCAGAATTAAAAAATCGCTGACCGCTATTTGAAAATGGCGCCGCCGGCGCCGAAATACACAGTGCCGGTCGAGCGCCGCCCGAACCTAGCCGAGTATGCTCGGCTAGTTTCGGATAGCTCCGCTCACCGTCCGAGTGGAACCGAAAGTAAACGAGAGCCGCCGAGAAGAGCCGAGGACCGGCTCTGTGTATTTCGGCGCCGGCGGCGCCATTTTCAAATCGCGGTCGGCGATTTTGAAGCTCACAGGCTTCAGCAAGGCTGGACTGGGGCAAGGCTGGACTGGGGCAAGGCTGGACTGGGGCAAGGCTGGACTGGACACTGGGGAAGGCTGCACTGACATGGCTGCACTGACATGGCTGCACTAGCAAGGCTGCACTGACATGGCTGCACTGACATGGCTGCACTAGCAAGGCTGCACTGACATGGCTGCACTGGCAAGGCTGCACTGACAAGGCTGCACTGACAAGGCTGCACTGACAAGGCTGCACTGGGCAAGGCTGGACTGGGGCAAGGCTGCACTGAGAAGGCTGCAATGATGGGCATTTAAATGTAAGTTTTTTTCCCTTCAACTTCCCTCCTAAAAGTTTTTTTTCCTTAAAATTCCCTCCTAAATTGGGGTGCATGTTATACGCCGGTGCGTGTTATACGCCGATAAATACGGTAGTTGTGCTGTGTTCCTATTCTTTCTGTCTTTATTCCGTTCGTTCTGCTCCATATGCTTTTATTAATTGTAACGTTTAAAAGGGCAACTTTAATGTTCATGGGCCCATTATTCGTTCGTATCAAACATTTTTCTTTCGGCCTCTAAAACACCATTGTTTAGGCCATATGCATTTTCCCACATTTTTTTGGGGCCTACTTGGATGCCAAATATTTGTTTGTGTAGATGGGTTTGTTACTAGAATGAAATGCTAACTAGATTGTGTATAAGGAGAGGACACTGAGCAGCTGTTTTCACATCTGGACACTGGAGCACTAGTGTGGGACCCCAGAACACCATTTTTATTAGGGGGGCCACACAGGTGCTCCAGTGTATACTATAGGGGGGGGTCTCCATCTGTGAAGTTTCTACAAAACAGGTAAAGTATTGCAGCTTGACAAAGGACAATAAAAAAAATACATCTTGGAACTCGGCTAAAATAGACAATTGTACCACACTTCCAAGCAATGTTTCCTATTTCTAGATCTGCCATCAAATATCTGTGTGCTAATTATACCATTTTTGTTTTACATAGGGGAGAAAAGACTCGGAGGACACCCCTCATCCGAGGAGACCACAGACCCCCCACCTATGGAAGAAGGTGAAATACCCCCAAACGAAGAAGAGCAGGAGGAAGAAGAAGATGTGGTGGAAATTGGCACCACAACAGGTGAGTGTCTGCGACCACAGACTCAGGTAAGAGATGGATGGTGGCAGATTTTTGATACCTGTTTTTGTTTTCTTTATCTCTTTTTAGGTGATCGTGATGTGAGGGATCCAGAACGTTTTACATCAGAAAGTGCCCAGATCCTGATCGGGGAGATCATGGGGTGTAATCTCGAATTGCACAACATACAGCAAAAAATCAATGATGTTATTAAAAAAAATAATAACATCATTGATGTTTTGGGGCGAATTTAAAACCCCACAAAATATATTTTTGGGATTGTGGTCCAATCTTTTAAATCTTTTTTCAATGTTTTGAAATGCCAAATTTGGAGGATGCACACAGTGTGCCAACATGTGCTATCTGCCATCACGGGAGATCAATGGACGCGTTTTGGGGGTGCAACCCCTTCCTCAATTATAAAGTAGCGTTGAGGAAGGGCTTGCTCCCCCAAAACACGTCCCTTGATCCCCCCTGATGGCAGATAGCACATGTTGACATTCGTAAATTTGTGTGCATCTTCCAAATTTGGCTTTTCCAGGGGTGATTTCCCCCCATCTGAACGCTATATCAAACCCAGTTCCTAAATACTGATGTCTGATATAGCCTTCAGGTTTTACCTAATGTGAACTTTGTAAGTTCAAGTTTTTTGTCTTTCTTGTTGGTTTTACACAGGCCTGTTTTATCTTAAATGGACATTTCGATTTTTGATAATGCTACTGCAAAAATTGTTATACAACAAACATGTTGGTTTGTTTTAAAAACCTTTGATAAATGCACATGTGATTGTGCAGGTATAAAAAAGTGGCTTACTCAAGAATGTGTGGATTATTGTCTCAACACTACAACACTTTTGGGGTGATGTAATTGCTGTTTTATGCACAAATGGGGGTTATTTCCTAAGGGCAAATCCTCTTTGCACTACAAGTGCAGTTTCAGTGCAGTTGCAAGTGCACTTGTAGTGAAATGTGTTTTTGCATTTAGAAAATAACAGCCAACAGTGCTTTGTATAAGGTTACACAATCACGCCATTTTCTGCACTCAAAACATTTATGTCAGGGTCAGCTAAAACAAACACAAGCAGTAAATGTCCACAAAGAATTTCTTTTTTTTTTTTTATTATAAAAAGGCTTCACATATTGTCTGGCATATTGATAGCCCCCCTACCCGCAAAGAACTCCAGGTAGCGTAACCGGACATCACGGGCACTCAGGGAGGGCAAACCAGGACGGCCACTTTCAAGCGCCGTCAGTGTGGTTTGATGTAGGATTCCGGCCTCAGGCCCAACTGAGCCAGCAATGTTTCCTTAAAAAGTTATGGAGAACACAGCACGCCAGTATAATATGGTTCAGTTTATACTCTGCCATATGGATGGGTGTCAGAAATAGTCGGAACCGGCTGGCCAGGATTCCAAATGTGTTCTCCACCACTCTTCGGGCTCTGGCCAGCCGGTAATTAAAAACCCTCAGTTCCGGGGTGAGGGTCCTCATTGGGAATGGCCGCATCAGGTGGTCCCCCAGCGCAAACGCTTCATCAGCAACGAACACGAATGGGAGTCCTTCCACATTGTCCTCTGGAGCTGGCAAGTCCAAGCTGCCATTCTGGAGACGCCTGTAGAACTCCGTCTGGGCGATGACTCCACCATCGGACATCCGGCCATTCTTCCCCACGTCCACATACAAGAAGTCGTAATTAGCCGACACCACCGCCAACATCACTATACTATTAAACCCCTTGTAATTATAATAGTACGACCCCGAGTTGGGTGGTGGGACGATGTGGACGTGCTTCCCATCAATTGCCCCTCCGCAGTTAGGAAAGTCCCACCGCTGGGCAAAGTGGGAGGCCACAGTCTGCCATTCCTGTGGCGTGGAAGGAAACTGTTGAGGAAAAAACAATAAACATTACTATTTTTACTCTGAAACATGGCAAGCAGATTATACACAAACATTATGGGGCAACCTCCAGATAGCATTTATTAAGGGGAATTTAACAACGCCAAAGTATAAGGTATACCTATCATATTCCCCATCCCCCCCCTCTCATGGGCCATTTGTAACATTATAGGGGGTGTATGGAAATCTTGGACAGGTAACCCTCTTCACTTCATTGAGAGATGAATGCTTAAATACAGGGTATTACTTTGAACAGACACTCCTTAGTTACACTATTGGCAGCCCACTGGACAGGTAAGAAGTGTCATAATACAAAAATATAAATACACACTGTACACATTTGAGGACATTTGGACATTCTGCTATTACCTGTCAAGATAATAATAGGATACAAAAACTTTAAACAGTACCATTTGAAAGTATACAGGCAGGCCCTTGCGCTACATGCTTTGGGGAATTCATCCATAAATCTGACCAGTAAAGAGGTGGGTATAGTGTGTATGGGTTTGGCAAAGTCAGCAGATAGATGATTGAGGATAGATAGAGAATTGGGATCAGCTGACTTAGCAGTTGGGGGGAGGGAAGGTTACTAAAAATTATTTGGGGACACCACAAAAAAAAGCCTCTGGCACTCTGCCTGAATTTAAATCAAAAATAACATTTCCAAACATTTTAGGGGGTGTTTGGGGTAAAGCACTACTATGGAGCTGATAAAATACATTGTTAAGTGACTACATGAGGTGAATATAGGCCAGGAGACACCATGCTGGGGAGGTTAGTGAAGGGCAAATATGTATGAAGGACCTAAAATAATAATTACATAAGCATGCATGAGAACAAAGGGGACATTCACAGCATATTACAATCATGGTAATTAGGGAATGAGGAAAGAAATACAAGATATTATCAAACATTCAATACAATAAAATGTGATATAAAAGGATAA
Source organism: Aquarana catesbeiana (assembly GCF_042186555.1). Lineage (NCBI taxonomy): Eukaryota > Metazoa > Chordata > Amphibia > Anura > Ranidae > Aquarana > Aquarana catesbeiana. Next base: position 209,016,798 of record NC_133334.1, on the reverse strand, counting down.
AAATCTTACCTTCATATACTCCTTCTGCAGGACCTGGATGATGGCAGAACAGGTCTCTGGGATAATGATACCCAGAGCCTGGGGGGAGATGCCTGTCGAGAACTTCAAGTCCTGCAGGCTTCTCCCTGTGGCCAAATACCGCAAGGTAGCGACCAACCTCTGCTCCGGAGTGATGACTTGCCTCATGCAGGTATCCTGCCTGCTAATATAGGGGGTCAGCGAAGCCAACAAACGGTGAAACACGGGGTCCGTCATCCTGAGAAAGTTCCTGAAATCATCAGGATTATTCTCACGGATCTCACGGAGCAAAGGCATATGAGAGAACTGGTCACGCTGAAGCAACCAATTCTTGGTCCATGAACTCCTCCCCACCCTGTTCATGGACTGGACTTGTGTCAAGGTCAGGACCCCAACACCAAGCTCCCGCACAGCACGAACTCTATGAGGAGTACGCATACGAAACATGGCTAGAAAATGGTCGGCTGCTCAGAACGAAGTAACAGAACGCACTGAATAACAGCAAGGCCTGTGAAGAGCGACCTGAAAAACAGTAACGAACGAACAAGAATACAATGACTACCTAAAGTCACGCGGAACTTGCTTGCACGCACTGAAGAGCAGATACAAACCCACAAGCACAAACTGAACGGCAGAAAACGATCTGAAAGCCACGAGTCTGAAAAAGCACGAATCGTCTCTCACCAAACTTTTACTAACACGAGATTAGCAAAAGGAGCCCAAAGGGTGCCGCGCTTGGTTCTGAACCGGCCTTTTCTAGTCTCGTCGTACGTGGTGTACGTGACCGCGTGGTTGGCGATCAGAAATTCCGACAACTTTGTGCGACCGTGTGTAGACAAAACAAGTTTGAGCCAACATCCGTCGGAAAAAATCCTAGGATTTTGTTGTCGGAATGTCCGAACAAAGTCCGACCGTGTGTACGCCCTATTACACCATTGCCGCATTCATCACACAGCAGGGGTCCGGTGCGTGCTGGTTCACCATTTCATAGCAAAAAATGAGGGGGAAGTTTGGGACTTTGAGGCAGAGACCTGGTGTAGTCTCGTGCCTCCATCCCTATATGAATAAACAAAGAATGGGGGGCAGGGCGGGACTTTAAATGAAGTACGCAGTCATCCAAGAAGGGTCAAGACATAATGCATTTATTGCATACCATACAAATCCATACAAATAAATAAGTAATGTCATGATAAAATTTATATATATATATACAAAAAGGAACATGATAATACATGGCAGTGGAAAGGGATTGAGCCTACACAACCTGAGAACTTCCTATTGCTTAAAAATGTTAAAACTCATGAACATATACAGTTGTACATATGGATAGTAATAATAACATGGTCGGTAGAAACATTGTAGATACAAAGGCTCTACGCGTTTCGTGAAGTATTTATATCCACTCTTCAGGAGCAGCAATGTAATTACCTGAATGAAACATATAGGTTTCAAGGTAACTGCCTTAGAGACAGGGAAAAACAAACACAAAAAAATGGGAGTAGGTCAAGAATGTATCGAAGAATACTCACAACCGCCATATGAAAGTGCAAAATTGAGAGCTGGAAAACCCCTCTAGGGGCATCTTTTCCGGGAGCTGTGGCGACATAAGGCGCAAATGGAACCCCCACATGGCTACACAGGGGGAGGACATATTCTCCATAAAGGGATGGTCCCTGAAGCACAATTGTAGGCAGCAAATAAAATGTCTTGAAGGACTTCTATGAGGAATGTAAATATGTGAAATTAGCAATTGTGCCAAATATTCTATGTTTAAATGATAACAATGGTTATTGGTTCACCGTTTAAGGTCCGATTTCAGCCCGAATTTTGGTTTGAATTCGGACCTGAAACAGAGATAGAGAGCCAGTCACATTCTCCTGCTATGCGAATTGGATGCGAAAAAACCTGCATCCAATTCCCATAGGTGTGAACCCAGCCTTATGCCCCATACGCATGGTCGGATTTTCTGACAGAAAATGTTCAATGGGAGCCTTTTGTCGGAAATTCCGACTGTGTGTAGGCTCCATTGGACAGTTTCCAACGGAATTTCCGTCTCACAAAATTTGAGATCTGGTTCTCAAATTTTCCGACAACAAAATCCGTTCGTGTAAATTCCAATCATATGTGCACAATTCCGACGAACAAAGTGCCATGCATGCTCGTAATCAAGCAGAAGAGCCTCACTGGCTATTGAACTTCATTCGTACGTGTTGTACGTCAAGGCGTTCTTGATGTTCGAAATTTCCGACCAACTTTGTGTGACCGTGTGTATGCAAGACAAGTTTGAGCCAACATCCGTCGGAAAAAAAAACATGGATTTTGTTGTCGGAATATCCGATCATGTGTACCAGGCATAAGTCTTCAAATATAATTAAAATGTGAACATTTTATGGACGTTACATGTCTAAACTTGTGTAAATGATAGAATATTATGGCCCGTGTTTTTTACACGGAATCTTGTTTTTCCAACAAGATCCTGCGTAGATATCGGTATTTTATTACACCCATGTGCATGAGTCCTTATAGGAATGAACTATGAGTGAAAGCAGTATTAAACCCAAACGCAAACATTTATACTATTGCTGCTTACCAATTTTTAGATGTGGTGGCTGCATTTGTTTTCTTTTTTAGGCTTTCTTGCTTATATTTTCACCTGGTGATCTGGTGATCTATCATTCTATAAATCTGTTGAATTCAAAAGAACAAGCTCTCCAGCAGAATGTATCAGTTACAGATATGAGACAAACTATTTAACACTGACAGGGGTGCTTAAGTTTGTCAGCTTTAGTTTAATTATGTAAAGCACTTATCCCAAAAGGAAAAAAAAACAGTTTGATGTAACTGATTATAAAATATTAGCTAGAGCTTGGCTTCAATTTGTTAGTGTATTTAAATCTGCTAGTACATCTAACACTCCCCTCCTCCCAGACAGACAATGCTGCTGTCTAAAGGTGCCCTCTGTGCTCCTTCATCCAGACTGTATGCACTCTAAGGCTGGGTTCACACCTATGCAAATTGGATGCAGGTTTCCCCAAATCCAATTTGCAGGAGATGATGTGATTGCGACTATGGAGTCGGTTCACATATCTCCGTTGCGGCTGTGGAGTGGATGACACAGGAACGCTGTGCGTCTTTGGCTCCATTTCAGGGCCGAATTCAGGCAAAAATTTGTCCCTGATTTGTCCCTGAAATGGAGAACAGTGACGCACTGGACCCCTGCTGGGGGCCGCATCCATCGGATGTGTGAACCCAGCCTAATACAGGAGGTGTGTTATTGGCCAGATCATCAGGGGATATGATTTCAATTTTCAAATACCTTACTGGTGACCCCACAATAGGGATAAAACTTTTTTGCAGAAGGGAGTTTAACAAGACGCGTGGCCACTCATTAAAATTAGAAGAAAAGAGGTTTAACCTTAAACTACGTAGAGGGTTCTTTACTGTAAGAGCGGCAAGGATGTGGAATTCCCTTCCGCAGGCGGTGGTCTCAGTGGAGGGGCATCGATAGTTTCCAGAAACTTTTAGATAAGCACCTGAATGACTGCAACATATAGGGATATACGTTGATTACACATATAGGTTGGACTTGATGGACTTGTGTCTTTTTTTCGACCTCACCTGCTGGGTAACTATGTCAGTATGTAACTATCAGGGGAAAACAGAGGAAAAAAAGCTTAAAAAATAAAACGAATGCAGCCACCACATCTAAGGACTGGTAGGCTGCAATGTATTACATTTTTGGTTGTGGGTTTAATACCGCTTTAGGTGTTAGGGCGCAGGTTAGCTTGTTGAGAAGATTGTGGTGATGCGGTCATACATTCAATGACAGACAGGACAAGACATCTGCCAGTCTGGGGCCATCCATAACTGGAAGTGGGTGATTTTAATCCCTCCTATTCGGCTTCTGCGCTGTTATTATCAATAAAGGCTGTTGGGTACAAACTTCCAGCAGCAGATATTTGCACAAAAAGCAAATTAATGTTTTTTGTTTTTTTTAATTACAACCATTTTCTTTGATTATACTAATTATAAATCATCACTGCTGACTTCTTCTCTCAGACCTCACACGCTTTGTGCTTCACATCTGTACCGTCTCTCAGCTATTCCCGCAGAGCTCCCCTCCCACATCTGTCCCAGGTTCCCAGCCTTGGGGGGTAGTAGGAACATCTGGATGTGATTTCACTGAAGGGGGACAAGGAGCCCTACTTGCTGACGTAGGAAAGTCAAAGGGGAAGGCATGAAAAGCTCCTACCACTGCCTGGTGACAGATAAGTGAGCTGCAAACTTAGAATAGGATGTTCTGGAGGAGACTCGGTTCATGTGTCCACATGTGTATGTTTCTAGTTATTCTGGAATAGCTGTGTGAAGGCAGTTGCTTTTTATATGCATACTAAAAAAATGTAATACCTTACTATACCAGTGAACTGCCAATGTTAGATTATGCTAAATGTTTTAAACAATAATTATATAAATTAAAGAGGAACAGCAGTCTGCTCACATAATTGGTAATAAAAACATCTTTGCCATTCTGAAGCTTCCCTCCAACCACTTTGCATACTATTTTATATATACTGTGATTCTGTACTTGCCAAATATGCTGCAGAAATCTCCCTCCACTGAGTCTGGCTGCAACCATTTTATCTGTTGGCAGCTGAAACTAATGCCTGTTCCTGGATTTACACAGACACACACCTCCAGCTTTTCAGCTCTCATTGGCCCTCTTATGACTCACCCCCCCCCCTCCCTTCCTGGCAAACTCTCAGGAGAGTGAGAGAGAGAGAGCTATGCATGATGTCATAAGCCTAGGATTTTTTTCCAGACAGGAAACAGGAAGTGGGATGTACTGGCAGAAAAAAAATGTTTTACTATCCAAAGTTAAAGTGGAGGTTCACACAAAAATGGAACCTCCGCTTTTCGGAACCCTCCCCCCCTCTGGTGTCACATTTGGCACCTTTCAGGGGGGAGGGGGTGCAGATACCTCTATAAAGCAGATACCCCCCCCCCCCCCCCCCCCGCTGTCTGCTGGGAGACACACGGGTCCCAGAGACAGGCGAGCGATTGATCGGCTTCGGTTGCTGACATCGCTGGACCCTGGGACAGGTAAGTGTCCATTTATTAAAAGTCAGCAGCTGCAGTATTTGTAGCTGCTGGCTTTTAATATTTTTTTTTTTTTTTTTTTGGTGGAGCTCCGCTTTAAAACAACAAGGACAGAAGATTTAATAGATAGGAAAGATGAAAAAATGACTGAAGTTCCGCTATAAGTTTTTAGTGTGCGTGTAGCCCTGGTGGGGGGGTTGGGGTTATGAGAAATGACCGTCCCCAAACAGGATATTGTGCTAAACCTGTAGGTAAATAAGAGAAGCAGAATGTTCGCTATGTGGAAGAGTGGGTTTGATAATAAAGTGGACAGTGCCTCCACCCAGGACTGGGCCTCTGTGACCAGAGGGAATTCCCTCTTAACCAATAATCCACATAGTTGCCAACATTTAAAAAAAAATTCCAGGGACACTTTTTTTTGTTATGCATCCAGAAAGGCCATTGTAAGCAGAGAATATACTTTAACCACTTAAGGTCCGCCCTATAGCGGTTTTACTGCTACAGGGTGCCACCTCTGCACTGGATCACGTATATATACATGATCCGGTAGGTAGGGGGCGCTCATGCGCGCTGCCGGCAGCTCGCTCCTTTTGTGATTACACACAGCGGGAGCCTATCGGTGGGTACTGCGGACTCGTCCACCGGCACCCACCGATCTTGCAGAGAGACAGAACAGCAGTCTGCCTATGTAAACAAGGCAGATCACCCTTCTGACAGGAGAGAAGGCATGGATCCTGTGTCTCTGCAAAGCAGGTACTAGGATCCATGTCTTCCCCTAGTAAAAGCACCTCACACAGTATAGTAAAACACAGACTAGGCACACAGTTAAGCCATTGATCGCCCCTGATGTTAACCCCTTCCCAGCCAGTGTCACTAGTACAGTGACAGAGCATAATTTTTAGCACTGATACCTTTATTAGTGGTCCCCAAAAGCTGATCAATAGCAAACCGCCTGCTATGGGGCACTGGTGCGTACTCACTCCCAAGCCCTGCTCTATGCATCTATAAGAAACATAGAGCCGCGGCTCAGCCCGGCCCCCGCTCTCTCCTCATTGGCTTGGCTCACTGGCGGTGATTGACAGCAGTGGAAGCCAATGGCTCCTGCTGCTGTCTCAGCCAATGAGGAGAGGAAGTCCCTGGACAGCTGAGGCTCTTGTGCACATTGCTGGATCAAGAGGGAGCTCAGGTGAGTATTGGGGGGGCTGTGGGGGGAGCAGCACAAAGAAGGTTTTTTACCTTCATGCATAGAATGCATGAAGGTAAAAATCTCCAGCCTTTGCAACCACTTTAACTTGTATATACAGTCAGGTCCAAAAATATTGGGACATCGACACAATTCTAATCTTTTTGGCTCTATACACCACCACATTTAACTGCAGACTTTCAGCTTTAATTTGAGGGTATTTACATCCAAATCAGGTGAACGGTGTAGGAATTACAACAGTTTGTATATGTGCCTCCCACTTTTTAAGGGACCAAAAGTAATGGGACAGATTAATAATCATGCATCAAATTTTCACTTTTTAATACTTGGTTGCAAATCCTTTGCAGTCAATTACAGCCTGAGATCTGGAACGCATAGACATCACCAGGCGCTGGGTTTCATCCCTGGTGATGCTCTGCCAGGCCTCTACTGCAACTGTCTTCAGTTCCTGCTTGTTCTTGGGGCATTTTCCCTTCAGTTTTGTCTTCAGCAAGTGAAATGCATGCTCAATCGGATTCAGGTCAGGTGATTGACTTGGCCATTACATAACATTCCACTTCTTTCCCTTAAAAAAACTCTTTGGTTGCTTTCGCAGTATGCTTCGGGTCATTGTCCATCTGCACTGTGAAGCGCCGTTGTCAGGAAATGTTCCATCCGCTGGTAAGACCTGTTATTTGGCATGCAGTACTGAGGTCCACCAGCAGGTGTCTCCTGGCAGTTTGGAACTGTCAGGAGAGCTTTTCCCTGTTAATAGTATATCATCTTTGGGCCGCAGTACTGGCATCCACCAGCGGATGGATCCTGGCAGTGTGGAGCAGACAGTACCTCCTACAATCAGGTGTCACTTGAGGCCAATCACAGGCCTATAAATACCCGGCAAACATTCACATGTTTTCCTTGATTTCTTCATTGCCTCCTGACCTGCTAGCAATCTGACCCTGTACCCTGTACCCTGTACCCTGTACCTGAACCTGTCTCCCAGTCTCGGACCCTATCCTGTCCCACCTGTTACCTTGCATCCCTGCCTGCAGTCTGACCCATCCATCCTCTCCCTGTCCTGTGTTCCATACCCCATCTGCTGACCTCCCTGTGTATGACCTTGGCCTGGCTTACGTTTATGTCTCTGGAACATCCCCTGTCCATCTGCTGATCTGCTGTGTATGACCCTGGCCTGGCTATTGTTTATGAACCTGGTATTTCCCATTTATTGCACTTATCTTTCTGTTGTTATTTGTGGGTCTCTGTCTGTGGTTGGTTATTGCACTGTATCATATTGGAGTTGGTTGTATTATATTACTCACTTTCTTTAATAAATTATTATATTTTCACTTATATATGTTTGGGTGTCCTCTGTCGCAGATCACACGGTTCTGGTCACACCTGTTCATGACAGTAAATCAAGGCCATCTCTGACCAGAAGTGACTGCGCAGAGGAACCATTGTAGTGCTATTAAAATGCAATCAGAAACAGTTGTTCTCCTTGCCTCACTGGTGTTGGAGGATAACAATTACTGCCGTCTGGTATTGAAAGAGTGGGCCAACGATCAGCTCCTGGAGTGTATCCGTCTGGCCCATTCTCTAGTTGATCAGGGTAGATTACTGTTTGAAAACGTTCAGCCCCTGATACAGGTGTGTGCTGAGCTAGCCTTGTCTGGCAGTCCTAAAGGAAGTGATGATTTTTCTCCCCCCTTCAGTAGTGATCAGGTGGTGTCTCTGGTATGGCTGTTGGAGGATGATGCTGTATACTTTCTGGAGCATTATTCAGCTTGTCCTAAACAGGTGCTAGTGGATTGTATAGATTCGGTGCAGTCCCTGGTTAGACAGGCAGTATGTGAACCCACGTTTGTTCAACCTGTACTACAGGCATGGTCAGACTTATTATCTCCAGCTTCGGTCAGCTCTGCACAACCCAGACCTGCTATTAGACACCTGCCTGCCCAGGAGTCTTTTTTCCCTTCACCCATGGCAACCTCTGTTTCGGCCCAATATACCCTGCTTCCCACCAAATATCAATACCCTGTCCCTACCCGCTGCACCTATCCTGCATTCAACCCACCTGCCTCTTCTCAGCTGTCCACAAACCCACAGGAACTTCCTCCAGCTACTGTTACCTCTTCTCTGCCATATCCCAATCCTCCTTTCCAGTCTGCTGCACCTCTCACCTACAGAGCTTCAGTGGCTAAGCCAAAGAAAAAACAAAAGTTTTTTCCAACCAAGACGATCCTGCCAGTAACCCAACCTGCCTCCGCACCAGCTAATCCAACCCATACCATCATGCCAGTGTCCAATCCTGCCTCCCCGCTAGCTGAACAGCCTGATGTTCCGAGGCCTGCTGTTGTGCCAGTACCTGCTGTTCTGCCTGATGTGCCAGTGTCTGTGCCTGCTGCCCAGTCTGAAGTTCCAGTACCAGCTGCCCAGTCTGAAGTTCCAGTACCAGCTGCCCGGTTTGAAGTTCCAGTACCTGCTATTCAGTCCACTGCACCTGCTGTTCTGCCTAATGTGCCAGCACCTGTGCCACTGTCCAGTATGAAGTTCCAGTACCAGCTGCCCGGTTTGAAGTTCCTGTACCTGCTATCCAGTCCGATGTACCTGCTGTTCAGCCTGTTGTGCCAGTACCTGCTGTTCTGCCTGATGTGCCAGCACCTGTGCCCACTGTCCAATCTAAAGTTCCAGTACCGGCTGACCGGTTTGAAGTTCCAGTACCTGCTATCCAGTCTGATGTACCTGCTGTTCAGCCTGTTGTGCCAGTACCTGCTGTTCCGCCTGATGTGCCAGCACCTGTACCCACTGTCCAGTCTGAAGTTCCAGTACCGGCTGCCCGGTTTGAAGTTCCAGTACCTGCTATTCAGTCCACTGCACCTGCTGTTCTGCCTAATGTGCCAGCACCTGTGCCCACCGTCCAGTCTGAAGTTCCAGTACCAGCTGCCTGGTTTGAAGTTCCAGTACCTGCTATCCAGTCCGACGCACCTACTGTTTTGCCTGATGTGCCAGTGCCTGCTGCCCAGTCTGAAGTTCCAGTACCAGCTGCTCGGTTTGAAGTTCCAGTACCTGCTATCCAGTCCGATGTGCCTGCTGTTCAGCTTGTTGTCCCAGCACCTGCTGTTCTGCCTGATGTGCCTACTGCCCAGTCTGAAGTTCTAGTACCTGTTGTCCAGCCTGATGTCCCGGTGCCGGCCCTCCAGCCTGATGTCCCGGTGCCGGCCCTCCAGCCTGATGTCCCGGTGCCGGCCCTCCAGCCTGATGTCCCGGTGCCGGCCCTCCAGCCTGATGTCCCGGTGCCGGCCCTCCAGCCTGATGTCCCGGTGCCGGCCCTCCAGCCTGATGTCCCGGTGCCGGCCCTCCAGCCTGATGTCCCGGTGCCGGCCCTCCAGCCTGATGTCCCGGTGCCGGCCCTCCAGCCTGATGTCCCGGTGCCGGCCCTCCAGCCTGATGTCCCGGTGCCGGCCCTCCAGCCTGATGTCCCGGTGCCGGCCCTCCAGCCTGATGTCCTGGTGCCGGCCCTCCAGCCTGATGTCCCGGTGCCGGCCCTCCAGCCTGATGTCCCGGTGCCGGCCCTCCAGCCTGATGTCCCGGTGTCTGCCCTCCAGCCTGATGTCCCGGTGTCTGCCCTCCAGCCTGATGAGCCTGCTGCCCAGCTTGATGAGCCCGCTGCCCAGCTTGAAGTGCCCATGCCTTTTGCCCAGCTTGAAGTGCCCATGCCTGTTGTGCCACCACCTGTTGTACCACCACCTGTTCTGCCTGTTGTGCCACCATCTGTTGTTCTGCTTAATGCCATAGACTATGGACAATTACAACCAATTGGAGCGTCCGGGGGCCGCTCCTTTGAGGGGGGGTACTGTCAGGAAATGTTCCATCCGCTGGTAAGACCTGTTATTTGGCATGCAGTACTGAGGTCCACCAGCAGGTGTCTCCTGGCAGTTTGGAACTGTCAGGAGAGCTTTTCCCTGTTAATAGTATATCATCTTTGGGCCGCAGTACTGGCGTCCACCAGCGGATGGATCCTGGCAGTGTGGAGCAGACAGTACCTCCTACAATCAGGTGTCACTTGAGGCCAATCACAGGCCTATAAATACCCGGCAAACATTCACATGTTTGCCTTGATTTCTTCATTGCCTCCTGACCTGCTAGCAATCTGATCCTGTACCCTGAACCTGAACCTGTCTCCCAGTCTCGGACCCTATCCTGTCCCACCTGTTACCTTGCATCCCTGCCTGCAGTGTGACTCATCCATCCACTCCCTGTCCTGTGTTCCATACCCCATCTGCTGACCTCCCTGTGTATGACCTTGGCCTGGCTTACGTTTATGTCTCTGGAACATCCCCTGTCCATCTGCTGATCTGCTGTGTATGACCCTGGCCTGGCTATTGTTTATGAACCTGGTATTTCCCATTTATTGCACTTATCTGTCTGTTGTTATTTGTGGGTCTCTGTCTGTGGTTGGTTATTGCACTGTATCATATTGGAGTTGGTTGTATTATATTACTCACTTTCTTTAATAAATTATTATATTTTCACTTATATACGTTTGGGTGTCCTCTGTCGCAGATCACACGGTTCTGGTCACACCTGTTCATGACAGCCGTCCAATGAGTTCTGAAGCATTTTGCTGAATATGAGCAGATAATATTTCACTGCAGAATTCATCCTGCTGCTTTTGCCAGCAGTCACATCATCAATAAATACAAGAGAACCAGTTCCATTGACAGCCGTACATGCCCACGCCATGATACTACCACCACCATGCTTCACTGATGAGGTGGTATGCTTTGGATCATGAGCAGTTCCTTTCCTTCTCCATACTCTTCTCTTCCCATCACTCTGGTACAAGTTGATCTTGGTCTCATCTGTCCATAGGATGTTGTTCCATAACTGTGAAGGCTTTTTTAGACGTTGTTTGGCAAACTCTAATCTGGCCTTCCTGTTTTTGAGGCTCACCAATGGTTTACATCTTGTGGTGAACCCTCTGTATTCACTCTGGAGAAGTCTTCCCTTGATTGTTGACTTTGACACACATACACCTACCTCCTGGAGAGTGTTCTTGATCTGGCCAACTGTTGTGAAGGGTGTTTTCTTCACCAGGGAAAGAATTCTTTGGTCATCCACCACAGTTGTTTTCCGTGGTCTTCCGGGTCTTTTGGTGTTGCTGAGCTCACCGGTGCGTTCTTTCTTTTTAAGGATGTTCCAAACAGTTGATTTGGCCGCACCTAATGTTTTTACTATCTATCTGATGGGTTTGTTTTGTTTTTTCAGCCTAATGATGGCTTGCTTCACTGATAATGGCAGCTCTTTGGATCTCATATTGAGAGTTGACAGCAACAGATTCCAAATGCAAATAGCACACTTGAAATGAACTCTGGACCTTTTATCTGCTCCTTGTAAATGGGATAATGAGGGAATAACACACACCTGGCCATGGAACAGCTGAGCAGCCAATTGTCTCATTACTTTTGGTCCCTTAAAAAGTGGGAGGCACATATACAAACTGTTGTAATTCCTACACCATTCACCTGATTTGGATGTAAATACCCTCACATTAAAGCTGAAAGTCTGCAGTTAAAGCACATCTTGTTCATTTCATTTAAAATCCATTGTGGTGGTGTATAGAGCCAAAAAGATTAGAATTGTGTCGATGTCCCAATATAGTACTTAGAGTACTTTGAATAGTTCAGTCCTAGTGTTTACACTAGGATTGTTTAATAACTTTAATAACTTCACCACAGGATATAGCAACCTTACAGGAAGACCTTGAAAAAATAGAGGGGTAGGCAACTACATGGCAAATGAGGTTGAATATTGATGAATGTAAAACAATGCACTTGTCTAAAAATGTGAATGCAAGTTACATGCTAGGTGAAGAATCTCTGGGGAACCTAGGATGGAAAAGAATCTGGGGGTCCTAGTAGACCACAGGCTTAGCAATAGCATGCAATGTCAAGCTGCAGCAAGCAGAGCTAACAGACTATTAGTATGCATTATAAAGTGTATTTACTCAAGAGATAAGATTCTGTTTCTACCACTGTACAATACTCTGGTCCGGCCACATCTTGAGTATGCCATGCAGTTTTGGTCTCCAGTCCTCAGGAGGGATGTTTTGGAACTGAAGAGAGTCAAGGGAAGGGCAACAAAGCTGATAAGGGAACTGGATGACCTCAGTTATGAAGAACGACTACATACATTAAACGTATTCTCCCTGGAGAAGAGACGCTTAAAGGGTAACTCCACTTTTGTGGGGAAAAAAATAGCAAATAAAGAAAAAATAATATTGCGTATGCAGTTGTGACACAAGTCATATTGTAATTGAATGTCATTAAAAATTACCTTTAATTTTCAATCTGCAGCCACTGTAATTTTCTGAGAATGCAATGCAATATGGCTACCTGGAGTTGTTCTGTACACAGTGTGTACTGACCACTCCCCAGAAAAATAATTTCCTGCTTGTGTGATTTGCTCACCAATTTTCCCAGAACTCTGCCTAGGATACTAGTCAGATTTCAGGCTTCCCCTGCAACAAAAATGTAATTTTTGGTGAGATACAGTAGGAACACGTCTAAAGGGATGCAGGCCCAGTAGATTTACTCATTAGTGCCCTGCAGGTGCACACCTGATTGATAATTATGAAAGCACTCCCATTAGACCTACTCATCAGAGAGGCTCAGAGGAACATACAGGGATTACTTCAGAATAACAAAAGGTAGGAATCTGCAACAAAGTTTGTTATAATCCTTGCAATATACATAGATCACCCAGAGGGGAATGTTTTTTTCTCAACAAAAGTGGAGTTAGGCTTTTAGAGGAGATATGATTGCAATATACAGATAAAAGAAAAGTGTGGCATACATTTGTATACAGTATATATTTACTCTGATACCTCTAACTAAGATCTAGTGGAGTCCATAGAGTCCACCTGTGTGTAAGTTAATCTCAGTATAAATACAGCTCTTCTGTGAAGCCCTCAGAGGTTTGTTAGAGAACCTTAGTGAACAAACAGCATCATGAAGGCCAAGGAACACACCAGACAGGTCAGAGATACAGTTGTGGAGTAGTTTAAAGCAAAAATATCCCAAGCTTTGAACATCTCATGGAGCACTGTTTAATCCATCATCCAAAAATGGAAAGTGTATGGCACAACTGCAAACCTACCAAGACATGGCCTTCCACCTAAACTGACAGACTGGACAAGAAGAGCATTAATCAGAGAAGCAACCAAGAGGCCCATGGTAACTTTGGTGGAGCCAATGGTAACTCTGCAGAGATCCACAGCTCAGGTGGGAGAATCTATCCACAGTACAACTATTAGTCATGCACTCCACAAATATTGGCCTTTATGGAAGAGTGTCAAGAAGAAAGTCATTATTGAAAGAAAGCCATAAGAAGTCCCGTTTGCGAAAAGTTATGGGGGGGACACAGCAAACATGTGAAAAAAGATGCTCTGTTCAGGTGAGACCAAAATTAAACTTCGCAAAACACTATATGTGGCAAAAAAACTAACACACACATCACCCTGAACACACAATCCCCACTGTGAAACATGGTGGTGGCAGCATCATGTTGTGGGAATGCTTTTCTTCAGCAGGGACAGGGAAGCTGGTCAGAGTTAATGGGAAGATGGATGGAGCCAAATACAGGGAAATCTAAGAAAAAAACCTGTTGAAGTCAGCAAAAGACTTGAGACTGGGGCGGAGGTTCACCTTCCAGCAGGACAACGACCCTAAACATACAGCCAGAGTTACAATGGAATGGTTTAGATCAAAGCATATCCATGTGTTGGAATGGCCCAGTCAAGTCCAAACCTAAATCCAATTGAGAATCTGTGGCAAGACTTGAAAATTGCTGTTCACAGACGCTCTCCATCCAATCTGACATAACTTGAGCTATTTTGCAAAGAAGAACGGGCAAAACTCTCACTCTCTAGATGTGCAAAGCTGGTAGAGACATTCCCAAAAAGACTTGGAGCTGTAATTGCAGTGAAAGGTGGTTCTACAAAGTATTGACTCGGGGGGCCTGAATACAAATGCACAACACACTTTTCAGATATTTATTTATAAAAAAATTTGAATTTATTTACCATTTATCAATTTCCTTCTGCTTCACAATTATGTGCCACTTTGTGTTGGTCTATCACATAAAATCCCAATAAAATACATTTACGTTTTTGGTTGTAACATGACAAAATGTGAAAAAATTCAAGGGGTATGAATACTTTTTCAAGGCACTGTACATACACACTCATACATCCACATAGATTGAACTGGATGTACTGATGTTTTTATTCAACGTTACCAACTATGTAACTCCGTAACCAATCTTTAATAATTTCCAACTCAATAATAAATGTGAACTATTTTTTCACAACACGTGTGCCACAGCACAGTAAGTAAAAGTCTTGACTTCTTTGAGAATGGGTAGATTCTGCATATGCCCATGTGATATGTGCATCTATAGGCCCATTATGCTGTCTGTAAATGGTCCATTAATATAGTGGGTATATATGATCAAGTTTGGTAGTTTTCAAAATTGTTGGAAAATCTCTCTATTAGCGTGTCCCATGTTGAAGAATGAGGGAGAAATGTACTGTATGTCTACTTCTGTCAACCTTTAGACAAGAATTATGTGAAGTTGTGGCGCTTGGACAGTTTATTTAAGGATAAGCAGATTCTTCACCCACTATTTATGTGAAAATACAGTATCTGCCTGTCTATGGCCACTCTAAATAAACATTTCATTTTTATCTTATTTAGCTACGATATTCTTAAATGTATAAATAGATATCTACAGACATTCCCAATTTCAACCTGAAATACATTTTACCGTTTTAAAATGATATATTTTTATCCACTAAGCACACAGATATAAAATATGTACTTATAAACTCAAACGGCTTAAAAAATAAACACATTTGTCCATATAAAGTGTGGAACAAAGTCTGAAACATGAGTTCTATGACTCTGCTGTTAATGCTTCTATAAAACGTCTGACTAAACAAACTTGTCTCCATAGAGTGTAATGACTTGTATATGCCATTTAAGAACAGTTTAATTGGCTGGGAGAAAAGGGAGATCTCAAAGATAGTACAAGGCTCTCATGTTTTTTTTCCTTTAGTGCTTTGTCTGATACAATTTCCTTTTTTTTAGACGAAAAAAAAAAATGTAATGTGTCGTTTTTACAATACCAACCAATAAATGTTTTAAAAAATTGGTATTTAGAGGTATTCATGTTATTGAATACAATATAAGTACACGAATGCAGAGATATGGAGGCATTTATCAGAACTGGTGCAGGCAGAGTCTAGTGTAACTGTATATGACACCAATCAGCTTGTAGCTGCAGCTTGTTCAGATAAGCTTTGAAAATGAGCGATAAAAGCTGATTGGTTACCAGGCACAGTTACTTCAGATTCTGGCTGTTCCACTGTTAATGAATTCCCCTCCACAAACCCAAGGGAACTGCAGTAAAAATCTGTTTGAATAATTTGCACCCATTCACAATGCAGCTATAGGCCATGTTCACCTACAGTGCCTTGCAAAAGTATTCACCCCCTTGGCTTTTTACCTATTTTGTTATATTACAGCCTTTGGTTCAATGTTTTTTTTAATCTGAATTATATGTGATGGATCAGAACACAATAGTATAAGTTAGTGAAGTAAAATTAGAAATATATATACAATATATAAAACAATTTTTCAGAAATAAAAAAATGATAATTGGCGTATGTATTCACTCCCTTTGTTATGAAGCCCATAAAAATCTCTGATGATCCCTAGGAGCACCATCACTATCATAACCAAATGTAAAGTACATGGCACA
Source organism: Aquarana catesbeiana (assembly GCF_042186555.1). Classification (NCBI taxonomy): domain Eukaryota; kingdom Metazoa; phylum Chordata; class Amphibia; order Anura; family Ranidae; genus Aquarana; species Aquarana catesbeiana. The sequence goes on along the minus strand of NC_133334.1, from coordinate 209,000,675 downwards.
ACAGCAAACCTGCCAAGAGACAGCTGCACACCAAAACTCATGGACCGGGCAAGGAGGGCATTAATCAGAGAGGCAGCACAGAGACCTAAGGTAACCCTGGAGGAGCTGCAGAGTTCCACAGCAGAGACTGCAGTATCTGTACATATAAGCCGTACGCTCCATAGAGTTGGGCTTTATGGCAGAGTGCCCAGAAGAAAGCCATTGCTTTCAGCAAAAAACAAAATGGCACGTTTTGAGTTTGCGAAAAGGCATGTGGGAGACTTCCAAAATGTATGGAGGAAGGTGCTCTAGTCTGATGAGACAAAAATTTTACTTTTGGGCCATCAAAGAAAATGCTATGTCTGGGGCAAGCCCAACACATCACATCACCCAAAGAACACCATCCCCACAGTGAAACATGGTGGTGGCAGCATCATGCTGTGGGATGTTTTTTAGCAGTCGGGACTGGGAAACTGGTCAGAGTTGAGGGAAAGATGGATGGTGCTAAATTCAGGGATTTTCTTGAGCAAAACCTGTACCATTCTGTGTGTGATTTGAGGCTAGGACGGAGGTTCACCTTTCAGCAGGACAATGACCCCAAACACACTGCTAAAGCAACACTTACGTGGTTTAAGGGGAAACGTGTAAATGTGTTGGAATGGCCTCGTCAAAGCCCAGACCTCAATCCAATAGAAAATCTGTGGCCAGACTTAAAGATTGCTGTTCACAAGCGCAAACCATCCAACTTGAAGGAGCTGGAGCAGTTTTGCAAGGAAGAATGGGCAAAAATCCCAGTGGTAAGATGTGGCAAGCTCATAGACTTATCCAAAGCTACTTGGAGCTGTGATAGCTGCAAAGGTGGTTCTACAAAATATTAACTTTAGGGGGGGTGATAGTTATGCACATTTTTTCTGTTATTTTGTCCTATTTGCTGTTTGCTTCACAATAAAAAAAAAAAAAAAAATCTTTAAAGTTGTGGGCATGTTCTGTAAATTAAATGATGCAAATCCTCAAACAATCCATGTTAATTCCAGGTTGTGAGGCAACAAATCATGAAAAATGCCAGGGGGGGGTGAATACTTTTGCAAGGCACTGTAGTAGAAGAATGATGGTGCCCATCACATTTCTAATGCCGCGTACACACGAGCGGACTTTACGGCAGACTTGGCCTGGCGTACCGGATTTCGTCGGACAATTCGATCGTGTGTGGGCTCCAGCGGACTTTGTTTTCTCAAAAGTTGGACGGTCTTATATTTGAAACATGTTTCAAATCTATCCGACGGACTCGAGTCCGGTCGAAAAGTCAGCTCGTCTGTATGCTAGTTCGACGGACAAAAAGCCACGCTAGGGCAGCTATTGGCTACTGGCTATGAACTTCCTTATTTAAGTCCAGTCGTACGTCATCACGTACGAATTCGTCAGACTTTGGTTGATTGTGTGTAGGCAAGTCCGTTCATTCAGAAAGTCCGTCGCTGCCAGATGTGAGAAGGCTTGCTGAGACAAAGAGTGAATGGTTCTCCAGATGGTGCTGGTTTGCGTCTCAGATAAAGTCTTAATGATGTAAAATGTTTATAAGAAAAGGTAAAACGCCTCTGATGGAGTCTCTGCAAATTGTTATCAGTGATTCGCCCTCACCCATAAGTGAAATGGTTTCTGGAGGGATGCCCTTTGCTAAAGATGCTTACTGACCTCCACTAGGCTGCAATTCTTTCCAAATAAAATCTAAAGAATGTATGATCTCCTATTTGGGTAACAGACTATGCATATGTACTTCATGTTCTTTTTATATCTTTTTTCTTTCTACTGTTTTATGGCTTAACTTGTTTTACTCCCCTCCCCATCTCTGAAAACAGATTACCCATTTTGTAATTTGTTTTAGAGGTCATTTCCATAATTCATGCAGAGCTGATTTGCTGCGCCCACTCACCTCACATACATGCTTAAATATACCATAACAGTCTGAACCCACATTGTCACATATTTTCCTAGAATGAGGTATGTGTCACTATGACCCTATTCTTCATAAACTACTCCACCATGCCGTGGGAATTTCCTGCTTCTCGATGTTGTTGGATTTTGATTGGCTTTGTTCATTGAAATTACACAACTCTGTAGGAATATTCCTAAACACAGCTATATGCATAGGTGCCCTATCTAACTGTGGCATTTTAAGGATGGCCATAGACTGGCAGATATTTACCCACTAAAAACTGCCAGTGATATATCTGCCCCTCCTTGCATAAACTGCTTAGCAATGACAATGCATGTAGAAGTAATGTACTTTAATGCTTGCTTTTTCATAGCGAAGAAAGGGATAAGGCCTGTCTGTAAAATGATCTTCCAACAAATACTGTGTAGTAACGAGTGCCTCCAACTACCAAAAGCAATAAAGTGATTGTAAAGGCAGAAGATTTTTTATCGTAATGCATTCTATGCATTACGAAGTGAGCAGGGCCAGGAGGTGTGGCTGTGAGTGACGGGTACACAGGAGATCTCGGCTCTGTGTAATTCAGCGGCGCTCGCTCCTCCTCTTCCCTCGGAGACAGCAGGGATAATCCAACACTGGCGAGGCTACAATGATGGGAAGGGTGAGGCTGCAGATGGGCACTGAACAGGCTGCATTGTTGGTCGATTTAATGGCTGCAGGTGGACACTGAGCAGGGTGCATTGATGGGCAATTTAGAGGCTGCAGATGGGCACTGAACAGGGTGCATTGATGAGCTGTGACCCTAATTTTGCTTCAAAGCTCTTTATTTAAAATGTAAGTTTTTTTCCCTAAACTTCTCTTCTAAAATTGGGGTGCGTGTTATACGCCTGTGCAGGTTATACACCGATAAATACAATAATTCAGCTTGGTTGCTATGTATTATTGCACCAGAAATAAGAACCCTTTAAAGAATACGGTCAAATGATTTTCAACATACGGATCAACAGCATAATGAATGAAAAACATCAAAATTGCATAGCTCGGTGAGCCAAGCAATTGCAAATATTGATGAATCATTCAGTTTTTTTTTTTTTGTTACTTAGAATTGAATGTAATTGAAGTGACTGGATGTACTAGAAAATTGCTGAAGTGTGTGGGCTGCATTTTGTGAAAGCAGAGCTTTCAAAATGATCATTAAGAAATCACCAGTGAAAAGCCAGGTATTCAATGCATTTAGATCCAGCTGTTTTCCAAACCACAGTTTAATAAACACTTGTTTTTCCATCCTTCCTTTTGAAAATCTGCAGGAAGATGTGTGCATCCTAAAATTTTATTGATTAGTATTTTTGGCCTAATTTACTCATTGTTTTCTCTCAACTCCCAACAGATGTTACGTTGCATAATCAACTAAGCAAATTCTGGGAAATAAATGTTTCTAGATGCACCCACTTTTAAAAGGCACACCCCTTGGTGTTTGGTACGTGTGTTATACTCTTTTACATCAGAAAGATTTGTCTTGTGAAGATTTGAGAAACACTTTTAAATCTAGATCCACCAAAATCCAACCAATGCACTCTGAGCTCATGTGGCATTCTACCATTCCCAATACTTGTGTGCTCACTCCTCTGGCCACCACCATGGTCTTCTTAACTAACCTTTTGAGAATTCCCATCATGCAATTATTATTATTATAATACAGGATTTATAGAGCGCCAACAGTTTGCGCAGCGCTTTACAATGTAGAGGGGGGACAGCACAATTACAATATAGTTAAATACAGAAGGGACAGAAGGGCCCTGCTCGTGGAGCTTACATTCTAAAGGGAGGGGGGAGGTGGTACAAAAGGTAATAGCTGCTGGGGATGGTCTGATGGGGATGGCTTGGGTACAGTTCCTCGGTGGATTTGGGATAGGCTTCCCTGAATAAATTCGTTTTCAGGGATCTCCTAAAGGTGGACAGGGTAGGGGCTGATCAGACATACCAGGGCAGGGAGTTCCAGAGAATGTGAGAGGCTCTAGAGAAGTCCTGGAGGCAAGCATCTAGGAGGTAACAAGGGATCGATTTGGGCTATATTTGCAGATAAGGTTGGTGATGTAGCTGGGGCGATGTGGATGGGTTTGTATGTTGTGGTTAGTATTTTGAATTTTATATGATGGGGTAATGGATACCAGTGAAGGGATTGGCAGAGAGGAGCAGCAGTCACGGATCGGTTAGTGAGGTGTAGGAGTCTAGAAGTCGCATTTATAATAGACTGAAGGGGGATAGCCTGTGTAAGAGTGGGCCATTGAGGAGAGGGTTGCAGTAGTCGAGGCAGGAAATAACCAAGAAGTGAATACGTTTCTTTGTGGTGTCGTTAGTCAGGAAGGAACGAATTCTGGAGATTAGAGGACAGATTTTCTTCCAAAAGGAGATAGATACTCTCACTCATGGCAGCACCATTTTTTTTTTTAATCTAAGAGGGAACACCAACAATCTTTTACACAGACACTTTTGGCATCCTATAATACAGAGTTTTAATGTAGGCTCTCAAAAATGTTTCCCTCATATTCAGTGTGCTAAGGTTTCTTACATTTGTAGTACATGAAAGGAGTTATGATAAGCCATAGGGAGGCACCATTTTCTTTTCTTTTTGCAGTATGAAGAAGAGGGGGAAATTGTCAAAGTGTATGTGAATTCAAAACATTTTTTTTGCTTTGAATAGAGCATGAAATAAGTAAGACCCCTGTCAGTTTTTTCTGTCTGTGTCCCATGGGGGAGATTTCACTTTCCTTCCCAGAGATACAACAGGAAGTAATGAAATCTCTCCAAGGCGCAGGGAAAATACTTCTTAGACAGTTGTCACCAGAACCAGTATACTCGTCTGAAGATTTCCCCTCAGAGAAAATAGTTACCGGGGCAAATAGTGATGGTGAATCTCCCCAGTGGGGACACAGTCAGCAATTATAACTTGACAGCCATTTTAACCATTTCAGATTCCTTCCAAAACCAAACAAAAAAAGTTTTTTGACTTTATTTACACTTTAATGAAAGCGAAATACTTTTACAACCCAGATTTTTTTTTAAAAGATGATCTCAAATGATAGCAATAACAATGTAATGATAACAATGTTTAATTTACATACATAGTTCAACCATTAAAAAAATTACATTCATTCGGTTAAAGGGTCTTTGTACAAAAACTAAAATGTGCCACCTGCTATTGAAATTGCAAGGGGGGTTCCCTCTCAGTAGAATGTATTTATTTAAATTCTACTATACTAGTAGTCATCACAGCAAATGTAATAAGCCCAATTGATCTGCAGGCATGAGATCATGGTACAAGGGGTGCAGAGCCAGAGCCTCTATCAGGAAAAAATTACCAACAAAATTGGAATCAATTTATCAGATACACCTACAATTGCAGTCTTTAGAAAGTTATGGGTAAAATGACACTTTTCAAAATGAAGCCAGTGACAACAGAAATATAAAATATTAACACCCGGGCAATAGTAAAATTTATTTAAATAAATATTTGTTTGAATAACATAACTACTTATCCAACAAGTTATATTCTTTTACCCAATGATTTGGCATTATTGTAATTTCCGATCATAAAAAAACCCAATTTGGTAAAGTCTTAAACAAGACCTTGACTTTAGTTGGGTGTATCTGTACATTCTTATGATTCCTGGAATTGATTCTATCCCTGTCTACAACTTATCTCACTGAACTGGCACTCAGTTCCACCTTCTTTTGCATCATATTGATGCAAGAGAAAAATAAGATGAAAAAAATGCGTCTCCTTTATGTCGATAATAGTACTTCAGCTGGTGAGAGGAGGAAAAATGCATAGCTCCCTATTGCCTGAATTAAACTACCACTCCCTTATCACTGTGGTTATAACTGAATTTTTATAATGATGTCATTATTTCGCCCTGATACAGCTGTTCAGTGACCCAAATGTGAACTTCATTGTTTTATACATTTCCCCTGAGTTTTCCAGTAAAGAACAATTTATATCACAGATCCCACCTTCTTTTTCCTGTAGGTGACGGGCATGCCTTCAATGTTCAGGTTGGAAGGTGACAGGCAATTCTGTTATACACATTTTTTGAATCTTGTCATTTTTATACTCTCAGAATCCTCGTGTTGCTTTGGGTATTCTTTGGTATTCATTCTTCCCTGTTTTTCTGCTTAGAGATGTTTTTTTTCACCAAATTCCTATGCATTTATTTTTGCCCTATTCAACTACAATGAATCAAGAACAGAAAACCAGCTGTGGAGAAAGTTTATGTTCCAGAAATCCCTGACAACCATTGGGCACACTGGGACTTTTCATTGCTCAGAGGTTGGAGACCATCCATTCTTGTACTAGATTATAGTTCATTACCTCACTAGTGGTTTTTCTATCCTGTATCCCTGCTAACTGCTAATCTGGATAAACCTCCACAATCTCTAAGTTCAGCACCTAAATATGAGGACTTTGCAGTGGAACCAACATACAAAAAATACAGACTTTCACCAATTTGGTCATTGTATGACTGCATCTTCTATAAAAGCTGCTTCATATCCGACCAGATATCTGTAAACCCCACTTTCAGGAGCACTCCAAAAGCTCACAATTATCAGAAAAATATAGGTTCAGGCTTCCCCGCACCCAATGTAAATGTCAGGCGACTGTGACCGGCTCTCAATGGAGCCAGTTCACACAACTCCGGGACGACTGCGCAGTGGTTTGCAGAAGAGTCCTGTGCATCTTCTGGTCTGTTTCGGGTCTGAATTCGGCCAAAAATTTGGGCCTGCATTGTCCCTGAAACAGAGAATAGGGGCGCACCGGACCCCTGCTGTGAGCCACTCCGCGCAACAGTGGGAATCCAGCCTTAGTAATGTACATTAAACACAGGATAATCATAGTATATAGTATATATTCATCTTATACTGGTTTTGTTGCTCATACATTAAAGACAGTCATACAACAACCAATAACAATATAGCCTTTACTTTTATGATTGTGTTAAAGGAAGTAGATGCCTCTACAGGGATGCCCAACTAGTTATAGCACAATACACGCCCATTGAAGATATGACCTTTTCTGTGGGTCTAGTTGTATACATGAGTGTTGTGCAGCATTCGACTCAAAAGCCGGTCTGCTAGATAGATAAATAGAACATCTATGCCAGAGCTTACATTTTTAGGCTTGGACTTATCATGCCCAGGTATTGTGAACATTTCCTTACAAGGCATTGTAAGTAATTGTGCTATAACTAGTTACCAACTATAAACAGGCATCTACATTTACCATAAGATTGTATACTTCATGATCGCCCTGTAAGGAATAGTGATGAGCCAGTTGTACCAGGGGTCGGTTAGCACAGGGTTCGCTAAACATGACTAAAATTCATGTGTCGAATCCAAATCCCATTGAAGTTAATGGGAGCCAATTGTAAAAAGTATAAAATATACAGTATATTTAGGCAAAAATATCATCCATAGTGATTCTTGGCCATGTAAGTGAATGGGCAGGGTAATGTCAGTGGTTGGTAAAGACACGGTTCGTGCAAGCACGTGCTGCTTCCTTAGTGACCATTGACAGCAAGAAGCTGAAGCTGTCACGTTCATCCACGCTAAACACCCGAAATGTTCAGAAGACAGCCATGCACAGGAATTACATTACATGAGACTGCTAGAGATCACAGCCCCAGAAACCCCTAGACCACACGCACATGATTGGATAATAAAATCAGCAGAGCTTCCCCTAATTTGGATTTGCCTTTCGTTAATAACCCCCAATGTCAACTGTTTCATTCTTCCATGTTTGCAACTGTTACCCTCAAAGTTCAAAGGCCATGTAGGCCGATGTAATGCCTGTTTTCATATGTTTTTATGCTTTCTTTAAAATTCATTAAACATATTGAAAGAGCGATCACAGCCCCTTTACAAATCTGTGCTTCTATATTAGTGTTTCCTACAGCCAGAGCAGGACTTAGGGTGGTGGGGGCCCCTGGGCTTGAGTCAATTTCGGGCCCTACCTTCTATACATATGCACAGTTCTATAAAATAGAAATAGAAAAGGACAAGGTGCGCCAGACTCAGTGCAGTATTAAAGAACGTCTGTTTAATTGGACAAGACAAAACAGCCAAATGGCTACTCACAAAAGTAGATAATATATTAGCGTATAAGTGAGGGATACTGTACTGGTATTTGTCCTGGGTCCAATAAAAATGGATAAAATGATAATTACCGTATTTATCAGCGTATAACACGCACCCCAAGTTTAGGAGGAAATTTTAAAGAAAAAACGTTTAGCAGGGAAGTTTAAGGAAAAAAACTTACATTTAAATGCCCATCAATGCAGCCTTATCAGTGTCCATCTGCAGCCTTGTCAGTGTAGCCTTGTCAGTGTAGCCTTGCTCCAGTGTCATTGCTGCCTTGTCATTGCAGCCTTTCAGTTTAAAAATGGCGCAGCTGAGATACAGAGTCGGATGTCCTGTGTTTTTGGGCGGCTTTCGAAATGGGCAGGGCCCACTGGGCCCCCTATTGGCTGGGGCCCATGGGCTTGAGCCCAGTCAAGCCCAATGATAAGTCCGGCTCTGCCTACAGCCCATGTAAAATTACTTGTGCCACTGCAAGATCCATTATAAATGAAGAGAGGATAAAAAATGCAAAAAATAAATAAAAGGATTGTCAAACATAAAAAAAAACTCAGATAGCATGAAGGAAATAAACAAAGGTATTTAAGTACTAGATTTCAGCCTAAAGAATATTTTTCCTGCACTGGCCTGAGTAAGCACCTAGGTAAGAAAAACACAGACTGCTGTATGCAGGGAATCTGAGGGCTGCACAATAAGTGCCAAAGGGTCACAGGCAGCCCCAGATTTGGCATAATGACTCTATTAAAATGAGATAGGTGGGTTTGATGTTTAACCAATGTGAATTGTGACTAATGGCTACAATGTTGTTGAAAACTCACAAATGAGGTGTATTAGACAGGCTTAATTTCCTGGGGGAAACACTTCTTGAACCTTCTTTTTTATTTGCAAATAGCGATCAGCTGAATATACCTGGGTTCGGTTTACAAGATGATTCTCCAAACTACATATAAGTTTAAATATTGATATGCACCCCATTAATGCCAATAATAGCTGATTCTTTAAAATCAGTTGTGGCTTTTTTTAAGACACTGTCCTGGGGAACAAGTACCAAGGCAAAAAAGTGTTTACAATTCCATTTAGCAGAGAGTAGCTTTTTTTCTTTTAATAACGCTTAAAGTGTAATAATAAAAGTGCAACATTTCCTTAAATAACAATAAAATGTTTTCAAAATTTCATTTGGTGGAGGGTTGGTATTTTAATAAGACTTAAAGTGAAACATTAAAATGAACAATTCCTTTAAATAACAGATTTGGAGGATGCCCTTAAACCTGCCTGTAAATTGTGATCCCCTCTAAGTTCGATATCAGACCCCTAGACAATGCACTCTGGTAGATCTCCTCCCAAAGGTACCATCTCCATGTTCAGGGCATGTGGCCTGGTATGGTTCAGGTGGGGACACACGCTCGCCCCCCAAACTTGGCCAGCCACCAAGTCCCATGGCGTAAATCCATCATCAATCACATCACCCAGTGATGTCGATCTACAGTCATTCACGATGAACAAGGCTTGCTGAAACAAAAACTCACCAACACATCCACTCACACACCCAAACTCGAATAATAGATTCCCAAGCCAGCAGTTGGATTGTAAACAAAGGGGCAGAAATACTGGCTAAAATTGAACTGATATGGTTACAGCCATATTTGGTCTGTAACGCCAGTTAGCATTCAAGCCCCTTTGTTTACATTCAGATGCTGGCTGGGAATCTCCCGGTTGGCCGAGAATGTGGCTGGGGATTTGTCACTGGTTGCTAGGACGCTAGTGGCCACTGGCTTCCCAGCAACCAGGAGTCTTGAATGGGAAGCTGTCACATTTTGTCAGCTGACTTGCTGAACAGCCAAACTTTGGACTGAATCCTACATCAGATTGAACCCAAACCTTATCCCTACATGACATCCACAAACAGAAAAAAGTCATATACAGTATCCCACAAAAGTGTGTACACCCCTCACATTTTTGTAAATATTTTATTATATCTTTTTTCATGTGACAACACTGAAGAAATTACACTTTGCTACAATGTAAAGTAGGAAGTGTACAGCTTGTATAACAGTGTAAATTTGCTGTTCCCTCAAAATAACTCAACACACAGCTATTAAACCACTGGCGACACAAGTGAGTACACTTGAAAATGGGCCCATGTGACTCATTAGTGTTACAAGGTCTCTGGTGTGAATGGGGAGCAGGTGTGTTAAATTTGGTGTTATCCCTCTCACTCTATCATACTGGTCACTGGAAGTTCAACATGGCACCTCATGGCAAAGAACTCTCTGAGGATCTAAAAAAAAGAATTGTTGCTCAAAAATAAAGATGGCCTAGGCTATAAGAAGATTGCCAAGACCCTGAAACTGAGCTGCAGCACGATGGCCAAGACCATACAGTGGTTTAACAGGACAGGTTCCACTCAGAACCGGCCTCGCACATGCACAGCGTCATATCCAGAGGTTGTCTTTGGGAAATAGATGTATGAGTGCTGCCAGAATTGCTGCAGAGGTTGAAGGAGTGAGGAGTCAACTTGTCAGTGCTCAGACCATACGCTGCACACTGCATCAAATTGGTCTGCATGGCTGTCATCCCAGAAGGAAGCCTCTTCTAAAGATGATGCACAAAAAAAAGCCCACAAACAGTTTGCTGAAGACAAGCAGACTAAGGACATGGATTACTGGAACCATGTCCTGTGGTCTGATGAGACCAAGATAAACTTATTTGGTTCAGATGGTGCCAAGCGTGTGTGGCAGCAACCAGGTGAGGAGTACAAAGACAAGTGTGTCTTGCCTACAGTCACGCATGGTGGTGGGAGTGTCATGGTCTGAGGCTGCATGAGTGCTGCCGGCACTGGGGAGCTATAGTTCATTGGGGGAACCATGAATGCCAACATGTACTGTGACATACTGAAGCAGAGCATGATCCCCTCCCTTCAGAGACTGGACTGCAGGGCAGTATTCCAACATGACGACCCCAAACACAGCTCCAAGACTACCACTGCTTTGCTAAAGAAGCTGAGGGTAAAGGTGATGGACTGGCCAAGCATGTCTTTAGACCTAAACCCTATTGAGCATCTGTGGGGCATCCTTAAAAGGAAGGTGGGGAAGCACAAGGTCTCTAACCTCCACCAGCTCGGTGTTGTCATCATGGTGGAGTGGAAGAGGACTCCAGTGGCAACCTGTGAAGCTCTGGTGAACTTCATGCCCAAGAGGGTTAAGGCAGTGCTGGAATATAATGGTGGCCATACAAAATATTGATACTTTGAGCCCAATTTGGACATTTTCACTTAGGGGTGTACTCACTTTTGTTGCCAGCGGTTTAAACATTAATGGCTGTGTTATTTTTATTTTAAGGAGATTTTGAGGGGACAGCAAATTTACACTGTTATACAAGCTGTACACTCACTACTTTACATTGTAGCAAAGTGTAATTTCTTCAGTGTTGTCACATGAAAAGATATAATAAAATATTTACAAAAATGTGAGGGGTGTACTCACTTTTGTGAGATACTGTAATTTGGTCTATCCCAGATTACATGTTCTAGCTAGAAATCACCTTACATCACCCTCATTTGTTATATAAGTTGACCCTAAAGCCTAGCGCACACTAGTAGTTTTTTTTTTCTTCAACCCAGCAGGGCTAATTGAAAAAAAAACTGACAGCTCAGGAGGAGCCGCTGTATTAACTATCCAACGTTAGTACAGTGATCTCCTCTGCTGTTCTATTGTGTTCTGACAGGGGGACTGCCCCCCGCCAGAACACTTAAGTCAGCCAATGGCTCAGGGTGCTGATTGGGAGCTGATCGGCAGACCTTTTTTGGTCATGCCCCTTCAACAAAAGCCAGCTGAACAGCCGGCTTCTGTCGGACCGACTGCAGTACACATGGGCCAAAAGTCAGCCAGTTTCTATTGAACTGGCCAATGCTGACCGACATTTGGCCCGTATGTACTAGACTTTACATGTCTATTTTTTCTGTAATTCTCACAGTATTAACGTAAAAAAGTAATGATATCATATGAAATACTACATACTCTGAATATTTTCTGCATTGCAAAGGTTTGCGTCTTCTAATAGAAACCATCCCATGGCATAACAATCTTTAATGTATGTGGCTAGTAAAAAAGTAGTTACCTTTAGCACCCCTCTTACACAGAGTTGCTGGCATTGATTCACTAAGGGAGTAGAAACTGTTTATGAACTAAGGCAGGTATATTATTTTTTCTCATTCAAAAATCAGGTTGAACGACAAAAAAAAAAAAAAAAATGGGCTGATTCCCCCATTCACACATTCAGGGTGGATGGGAGATTTACTCCCGCTGTGCTATTGCATTCTTACGGTGGGGCCTACCCCACCATCAGAACACAATGATCAGTGCTGCTGGCTATAGCCAGCGACAATAACCGTTCATAAAAAAACAGACAGGGTGGTCATACAGAAGTCGATCGATAGATCGACTTCTGTACAACCAGGGTGCCCATACATGGATAGAAATTCGGCTGGTCCCTGCAGAACTGGCCGAAATTTTAAACATTCACCAGGCTTTATCAAATAAGATGAAGCTGTGTTCACATTGAATACTCAATCATATCCAAGGAAAATAAATAAAACACATAAATATTTGTTGTTTGCATGACTTAAGAAAACAAAGTTTTACCATATTGTGTTCTAAGCTCAGTAAATAAATACTTTTGAAAATTTCAGTTTCAGTTCAATTCAATGCAATTTCACTTCAATTTCAGTGAACTTTTGTGAAGTAACCAATCTCTACCCTTAAAAAAAATACTTAGAATATTTATATACAAAATATATAAAAAACAAATATTTTATCAGGGTATATTCTCCCCGTACTGCGATGCAGCGAAGACATACACCACATTGCAATACAGTTCCAATCACACAATTAATTACATTTAGTCAGCAATATGAAGAGCAAAAGTTCCCCGTCACATCATGCATGATGCCACTTTCCCCCATAAGCAGTATACTGATCCTGAGCCCCTGATGATGTCGCACGTAGATGATGAAATGCGTAGGGCGGGGTTGCAGGTAACGTTGCTTCTGCTTTCTGGAACGCTTGCTGGAATGCAATTCCCAGTTTAATTTCTTTGGCTTGAGCTTCTTAATGTTAATGTAAGTACAATACTTTTTATAATAAGCTTTTCATAAAATAGTACACTATATGAGGTTTCTCCATTCTGTCTCAATGCTCGGGATGCTGGGCATCACCGATTACTTTAAAGGGATGGAGGCATTGCACAGATCTTACAGGTAAAGGACCCAGAGGCTGGATTTTAAAGGGACCAAGGTCAGAGAAGAAGCAGGGGACCACAGAGTACCTGCCATGCCTGACTGCCCTTAAGGCAAACCCAAAGTTAGTCCTGGAATGCAGGGATCCATTGGGGTGGCATCAGGAGTGGTTAAAGGCTACATTCCCTATGGAACCCACAATGTCCTGTCAGGATGCCTCTGTGATTAGCTCCCTGAGTAGCCTAGATGTAGTATCAAACTTGGCATACATGCTGGAACTGCACCCATCTTCTTCTATCAGACAATTGAAACCATTGCTGAACATTAATGCTCTGGAGGTAACAAGCTGGGCCTACATGGTCTGGAAAAGCTCTAGATGCACACTCTTCTCCAGGGAGGTATACATGTTGATAAGCCTAATTGGCTTTCCTGTCCATAAACTGACTATAACCAAAAGTCGGCAACAGACAAGTCCCTGGACAGATTCAGCTGTAAGGCGAACACCTCTGACAAGAATGGCTACTTCCACAGTCTTGCAGTCAACACCTCCAGACCAGTAGGAGGGACTGTGGGTCCACTGAGAGGACATATGAGTGTACCTCATGAAAGAAGGGCAGGGCACACTCCTGAAGCATGTAGACATCATCACTGGGAAGAAAGAAAGGTTAGCACAGCCTGCCTTGTAGATGTGTTTTTTCCATTGCTTCTTGCTCCTTTGGCTAAGATCAAGTGTAATATTGACTTTAGCCCTTAGGGGTGTCCCTGTTGCCCAGCTAGAATGTTGAGAGCTGCTTTGATTTACCCAAGCCTTTTGGACTTTGTGGGGTACCTTGTAGGATCGTTGATTACATTTACTTCACCTGTGTGCTTTTATTCTGTTAGAGGCTTAATTCCCACAAGGGCTAGCTACTATCCTGTTGGAGGCTTAGCTCCCACAAGGAACAAGACTGAGATCTACCCTCTTCCCCTCTTTTATGGTACTGCCTTCAGGTAGTAGAATTGCAAAGGCCCTTTCAAAGGCTGTAAAAGACAAAGACCTGAAGACCCGACACAGAGGAACCAGAAGGAAGCCGCTTAAGATCCCCAGAAACAACTTCCAGCAAACTCCTATTAAGTGGCAAAGGGAAAATACAAGAACCCTGCTCCTGCCTCTTCTACCAAGTCTCCAGATCAAGTGTGCCAGTCTGTCGGACTCAACCAAGCCCTGACCATTCACAGAAGGGCTTCCTATCCTAAACAATTGATCATGCTGAAGTTAAAGGAATGGAATAGCCAAGTTTGTGAAGTCTTTGAGAATAAAATGATCCTTGACCAGGGGTACAGCAAGACAGAGATAGTGCGGCGCAGGTCTTTGTACTCGGTATATTTTATATAAGGTTTGTATCGTTGCAGGTCTACAGGAGATATTGGGAGAGAGTGAAGACTGCAGGACCCGATTCCGCAACTTTGTTGAAAATTCACCCATTCAATGGGAGGAAAGAAGGATAACTGTATCCATGCGGAATCCACACACTCCTGGTAAGGACATCAACCTCCAGCGATTCTGCACCACGGTGAAAGGCCCAGTCCGGATCCTCAATGTTTAGTTAGTGGACTGTTGTTTGCAGGTTGAGGAAAGACTCTTCTCTAGGGGACCTCCAACACCTGAAACTCTGCTTCTACCTGAAATTCTACACTGGAATTCTGCACTATGCTAACCAGCCACAGACCTGCAGGAGGTGTGGCTAGCTTGGTCACGTCAAAGACTGCAGTGTATATGCTTGCAGGTCCTGCCAGTTTGCAGGCCAGGAACATTAGTCCTCCTGACCCCTTCCCTCTGTGTCCCTCCTGCCATCCAGCCTGTCCCTGGCCTGTCCTCCCAGGAGGACTTCCCCCGTCCGCTCCATCCCCACTCCTCCTCCCAAGGACCCAGAGGTCACCTCCACCACCAAGATTCAGGAAGACTACGCAGAAACAGAAGTCTTGGAGTCCCAAACAGAGCTTGACCTCATCACTGACAAGACACTCAAAGATGTCCTCCAGGAGTTCAGCTTGGGCCAGGACACTGGCAAAGCAACAGAGGCAGGAGAAGAATCCACCATCCCCACATGGGAGGTAAATTTGGCCCCTGCTGACTCCTTCATCTCTTTCACAATGTCTACCCTTTTGATAAATCAACTTCACTGGGCTCCATTAACTAAAGCATATCACATGCGGTATTTGGGTCAGATGACACATTTTTCCCAAATATCACATGCAATAATGAAAATATAATTTCACTGTCCCTTTTTGCAGTATTTACCTCAAAAAGCAAAATCACTCAGTAGATACCACATAAAACAGAGTTAAAGTCAATTCACTAAAGGGAATAAATAAATAAATACATGCATTAACCACTTGCCGACCGCTGCGTGCCGATATACGTCGGCACAATGGCAGCAGTGGGCAAATGGGCGTATCTGTACGTCCCTTTTAAGAGGCGGGGATAGCAGGCGTGTGCGCGGGACCGGCAGACACGATGTCCGCTGGTCTCCCGGTGATCGTGTCAAGGAGCCGCAGAATGGGGAAATACCTATGTAAACAAGGCATTTCCCCATTCTGGCTTGTGTCACGACAGAGATCACTGCTCCCTGTCATCGGAAGCAGTGATCACTGTCATGTGACTTGAAGCCAATCCCACCCACAGTTAGAATCACTCCCTAGGAAACACCTAACCCCTTCATCGCCCCCTAGTGGTTAACCCCTTCACTGCCAGTGTCATTTCCACTATAATCAGTGCATTTTTATAGCACTGATCGCTGTATAAATGACAATGGTCCCAAAATAGTGTCAAAAGTGTCCGATGTGTCCGCCATAATGTCGCAGTCCCAATAAAAATCACAGATCGCCTCCATTACTAATAAAAAAAAATTTTAAATAAAAATGCCTTAAAACTATCCCCTATTTTGTAGACGCTATAACTTTTGCGCAAACCAATCAATATACGCTTATTGCGATTTTTTTTTTACCAAAAATATGTAGAAGAATACATATCGGCCTAAACTGAGGAAAAAAATGTTTTTAATATATTTTTGGGGGATATTTATTATAGCATAAAGTAAAAAATAATGCGTTTTTTTCAAAATTGTCGCTCTTTTTTTGTTTATAGCGCAAAAAATAAAAAACGCAGAGGTGATCAAATACAACCAAAAGAAAGCTCTATTTATGGGGAAAAAAAGACATCAATTTTGTTTGGGTGCAACGTCGCATGACCGCGCAATTGTCAGTTAAAGCTATGCAGTGCCGAATCGCAAAAAGTGCTCTGGTCAGGAAGGGGTTAAAATCTTCCGGGGCTGAAGCGGTTAAAAAGAAGTATTCCAGGTACGCAATAGTTAAATAACGTGTTTCAATTTAGCAGGTTGTTAAGGAGCTGGCACCCATGAGTCCTTAAAGACTATGTAAAAACCAACATTTTTTATTTTCTTGATGTGTGCCTGCTGTGCCATGTACTTGTATGAAAAAGTATCCTGCCTGTAAATGCCTGGTGTTCCTGCTGGTCACTCTGCTTTCCTATTAAAAACTGACCACAGTTAGAACACACCGTGATCAGTCCTCTAGCTGTGTTGGGAACTCAGCCTACTCTCTTCCAATGATCAGACTTGTCCTGACTTGCACAGCCATTCACTGGGAAGCTCAGTGTGATGCTGTTTTTCCTCCCCTTGCTCTTATGCAGCCGAGAACAGTGGGTATCTGATCACTTATAAGAAAAAGGGGGAAAAAAGGTATTTATAATGTTCTTTTTATCTGTATACACAAATGTTTTGCCTTTCACTTCTATTGCAAACTGAATGGGTTGTTTTACAAGGTGAGGGTTTTCATACAATTTAACAACCATGACCCATATGCTAATAAAAGTCCAATTGTCCAGCACCTCAGGAATACATTAACTGTCAAAGGTGAGTACTCTCCTGACACTCACTTCCCCAGACTCTTACCAGATTTTCTGACCCACATGTGTCAAATGGGTCTAATAAAGTTTGCGAAACCCCCATCTGTGTGTCCCCTGTTCCTTCCATTCACTTCAGTGTTCCCACATGTTCCAAAAAAGATCTTCATCTCATTACGTGTACATCCCCCCAAATAGGGAAAAACTCATATAATGCAGTAGTTTTGAAATTACCATGAAAATGACTTTATTGTGCTCACATGTGTATGTGACAATCAAGCGTGAAAATCACCAGTGATATGTGACTTATCACCCATGCTGCTTATCTTCTCACCAAACATCCACTTTAAAAGGCTTATCAACTCCAAATCCACATTTTCCTCCCCAGAATCCTCCTCTTCTCAGTATCACTCAACATGAAAATAATTAAAATTGTGTAGTATCACCACAACTAATGTACACTAAATAAATTGTGGTCACATTAAACTGTGCTCCGTAGAGTGCAAAGGTTGTGAATTGATATGATAGCTAATGTATTCCTGAGGCGCTGGACAGTTGGACTTTTATTGACTTTGACACACTAGGGGGCGTTAGTGTTTAGTTCAACTGCTGGGGGTAAAGGTTGGGAGCATTTAAGCCAGTGGTTCTCAACCCTGTCCTCAAGTACCCCCAACAGGCCATATTTTGGAAATTTCTCTTAGATAAAATGGCTATCCAAAATACCAAACCATTGACTCAGATTTAAGGCACCTGTGCAAGATAAAGGAAAACCTGCAAACATGGCCTGTTGGGGGTACTTGAGCACAGGGTTGAGAACCACTGATTTAAGCACTGCTGGGCATTTGAATTATGACCCATATACGCAGAATTTAAATTCACACTAAAGTCAATTTTTTTTGTTTGTTTTTTAAGTAACATGTTATACTTACCTGTTCTATGAAATGGTTTTGCAGCTCGTATCCTCCTCTTCTCGGGTCCCTCGCCGGCCTTTCTGGCTCCTCCCTTCTGCCTCCCTCCTTGCTCTCGCCCCGTGGCTCTGTGTGTCCATTTACACACAGAGCCGTGGTTCGGCCCCACCCCCTCCGTCTCCTGATTGGCTCACTGGCTGTGATTGACAGCAGCAGGAGCCATTGGCCAAAAGCCAATCAGGAGTGTGAGTCCTTAGAGAGGCAAGGCTCTTATTGACATTGTTGGATCGAGAGGCGGCTCAGGTAAGCAAAGAATGCATGAAGGTAAAAAACCTTGTGCCTTTACAACCACTTTAAACAAAAGAAGAGCTGGCATTAAAAAAAAAAATTAAATCACATTTTTTTGAGGGGGACCCCATGCCCAAATTTAAAAAAAAAAATGGTGTGGGGTCCCTTCCCTAAATCCATACCAGACCCTTATGAGAGCATGCAGCCCAGCAGGCCAGGAAGGGGGGGGGGGGGTGAGTGAGTGCCCCCTTCCTGAACAATACCAGGCCACATGCCCTCAACATGGGGAGGTGCTTAGGGGGAACTCTCACCCAAAGCACCTTGTCCCAATGTTGATGAGGATGAGGACCTCTTCCTCACATCACGGTGGTTAGTGCCAGCTCCTTAACAACAAGCAATTTACTGGTTGTTAAGGACACCAGTGGCCGTTGGCATTAAAATACCTCCACTTCAAGAAGTAGGGCATGCAATATTTTAGTAGTATTTTTTATTGCATTACAAACATTTTTTTGATAAACACCATGAGCTATTTTACCACTGATCTTAAAGCTGTAGAGACCGTTTAGTGAATGGAGCCCACAGCCTCTTAATTGTATCTCCAGGCAGTTGATATCATTCTCATTAGTACGTTAATGGAGGTCTGAGTCAAGTACAGGTGTTTGTAAACCTAAAAACAAAAATGTGGTTTATAACCACATACCAATCCTTAGTGGCTGCATTTGTTATCTTTTTTTCTTTTTTTTTTTTTTAGGTTTATTTTCCTTTGTTTTCATCTGGTGATCTGGCCAGTAGCACACTTCTTGTCTTAGGCTTCATTCACACCTATGCAGTTTGCTTTTGAGCGTTTCTGCCGTGCTTTTTGCTGTACTTCTTTTGCGTGTTTTTATCGCAAAACAGTGATTTTTTTGCTTTTTGGTTCAATAGACTTCAACGGAGAAGCTGCAGAAAAGCATGTAGTGCGTTTCCACTGTGATTTTGCCACGATTTTGCCAAGTTTTTGCCATGATTTGCGTTTTTATCCTTTTTTTTGGCAAATTTGTTGTCGGGCAGATTAAAAAACACATGCAAATTGTGGCAAAATTGCAGCAACATCGCGGTAAAAATGCACAGAAACGAACTACATGCTTTTCTGCAGCTTCTCCATTGAAGTCTATTGAACCAAAAAAGCATTGGTGTGAACCGAGCCTTAGGGTGTCTCCAGTACAGTGCCTTGAAAAAGTATTCATACCCCTTGAAATTTTCCACATTTTGTCATGTTACAACCAAAAACATAAATGTATTTTATTGGGATTTTATGTGATAGACCAACACAAAGTGGCACATAATAGTGAAGTGGAAGGAAAATTATAAGTGGTTTTCAATTTCTTTTTACAAATAAATATCTGAAAAGTGTGACATGCATTTGTATTTAGCCCCCTTTACTCTGATACCCCTAGCTAAAATCTAGTGGAACCAATTACCTTCAGAAGTCACCAAATTAGTAAATAGGGTCCACCAGTGTGTAATTTAATCTCAGCATAAATACAGCTGTTCTATGAAGCCCTAAGAGGTTTGTTAGAGAACCTTAGTGAACAAATAGCATCATGAAGGCCAAGGAACACACCGGACAGGTCAGGGATAAAGTTTTCGAGAAGTGTAAAGCAGAGTTAGGTTATAAAAAAATATCCCAAGCTTTAAACATCTCACGGAGCACTGTTCAATCCATCATCGGAAAATGGAAAGAGTATGATACAACTGCAAACCTACCAAGACATGGCCGTCCTCCTAAACTGACAGGACAGGTAAGAAGAGCATTCACCAGAGAAGCAGCAAAGAGGCCCATGGTAAGTCTGGAGAAGCTGCAGAGATCCACAGCTCAGGTGGGAGAATCTGTCCACAGGACAACTATTAGTCGTGCACTCCACAAATCTGGCTTTTATGGAAGCCTGGCAAGAAGAAAGCCATAAGAAGTCCTGTTTGCAGTTTGCGAGAAGCCATGTGGGGGACACAGCAAACATGTGCAAGAAGGTACTAAATAATACTTAGCGCCAAGGAGTGAATGATAGTAATACATTCGTGCTCCATAAACTTGTGCTCAGACCGGGTGCCCCACATGGATGTGCAATCACCCCTATGTATTGACCAACTATCTCTAGTTGGTCGTTCAAGCTTGTGGGGAAACCCGTGGAAGGATCCATTACTGGCGACTCATGCACTGGATATGCCTCATGGAAGTGGATATGGATGACAGAGAACAAACCTCATTGCGCAATACCGTTTAAAAATGTATTAGGTATAAAGCATAAAGTTACACTCACATGCAATGGTGCCTATCGTCCTGGCAGGTGATTTGTTAGGGGAAATCTGCCCACAATGTGCTAATACTACTAGCCGCGGCTCGGCTCGATTTCTAAAGATTTGCGTAGGTGGGTGTAAGTGGAAGAAGGTGCTTTGGTCAGATGACACACCATCCCCACCGTGAAACATGGTGGTGGCAGCATCACATTGTGGGGATGCTTTTCCTCAGCAGGGACAGGGAAGCTGGTCAGAGTTGATGGGAAGATGCATTGAGCCAAATACAGGTCAATCTTAGAAGAGAACCTGTTAGGGTCTGCAAAAAACTTGAGACTGGGATGGAGGTTCACCTTCCAGCAGGACAATGACCCTAAACATACAGGCAGAGCTACAACAGAATGGATTAGATCAAAGCATATTCATGTGTTAGAATGGCCCAGTCAAAGTCCAGACCTAAATCCAATTGAGAATCTGTGGCAAGACTTGAAAATTGCTGTTCACAGACGCTCTCCATCCAATCTGATAGAACTTGAGCTATTTTGCAAAGAATAATGGGCAAAAATGTCACTCTTTAGATGTGCAAAGCTGGTAGACATCCCCAAAAAGACTTGCAGCTGTAATTGCCGCGAAAGGTGGTTCTACAAAGTATTGACTCAGGGGGGCTGAATACAAATGTACACCACACTTTTCACATATTTATTCGCAAAAAATGTTGAAAACCATTTATCATTTTCCTTCAACTTCACAATTATGTGCCACTTTATGTTGGTCTATTACATAAAATCCCCCAAAAATACATTTACGTTTTGATTCTAACATGACAAAATGTGTTGAAAATTTCAAGGGGTGTGAATACTTTTTCAGTGCACTGTATCGATGGAGGAGCAATGAAGCTACCTTTGGACAGCAGCACTGTCTGGAGAGGGTAGTTACATAGTTACATAGTAGGTGAGGTTGAAAAAAGACACAAGTCCATCAAGTCCAACCTATGTGTGTGATTATGTGTCAGTATTACATTACATATCCCTGTATATTGCGGTCATTCAGGTGATTATCTAATAGTTTCTTGAAGCTATCAATGCTCCCCGCTGAGACCACCGCCTGTGGAAGGGAATTCCACATCCTTGCCGCTCTTACAGTAAAGAACCCTCTACGTAGTTTAAGGTTAAACCTCTTTTCTTCTAATTGTAATGAGTGGCCACGAGTCTTATTAAACTCTCTTCTGCGAAAAAGTTTTATCCCTATTGTGGGGTCACCAGTACAGTATTTGTAAATTGAAATCATATCCCCTCTCAAGCGTCTCTTCTCCAGAGAGAATAAGTTCAGTGCTTGCAACCTTTCCTCATAACTAAGATCCTCCAGACCCTTTATTAGCTTTGTTGCCCTTCTTTGTACTCGCTCCATTTCCAGTACGTCCCTCCTGAGGACTGGTGCCCAGAACTGGACAGCATACTCCAGGTGCGGCCGGACCAGAGTCTTGTAGAGTGGGAGAATTATCGTTTTATCTCTGGAGTTGATCCCCCTTTTAATGCATGCCAATATTCTGTTTGCTTTATTAGCAGCAGCTTGTCATTGCATGCCATTGCTGAGCCTATCATCCACTAGGACCCCCAAGTCCTTTTCCATCCTAGATTCCCCCAGAGGTTCTCCCCCCAGTGTATAGATTGCATTCATATTTTTGCCACCCAAATGCATTATTTTACATTTTTCTACATTGAACCTCATTTGCCATGTAGTCGCCCACCCCATTAATTTGTTCAGGTCTTTTTTGCAAGATTTCCACATCCTGCGGAGAAGTTATGTTGGATGGACTAGTAGATTTAGATGGACTTTCCAAAAGTTACTAACAAACTTAAAGTGGTTGTTAATCCACTTCTTTCAAATCCTCCTACACCCACTGTACCATAATCAGGGTCACTGATAAGCCAGTACAATAGGGTGTTTCATTTTTCCAAAGATGTGATTTTCATATGACTTTGCTTATGCCCCGAGTCTCAGTGATGTAAAAGATATATATGCTAAATGTCAAGAAGATAATATTTAGGGGCTGCACACATTGATCACTTTTATCAAAGCAAATTCTGTGGGCTTCACTTGATAAGAAACCATATACAACAATGCTGGATGAAGAAAGTCCCGTTCAAGGCTTTCTAGATGAACGAGTGAAAATGGTTAACTGCGTCCAAAATGTCCTAAAAGATGGAAGTCATCCAAGAGAAGACTACAAAGAGTTATTACAACGCTCACTCCTGTACTTAGGAGGCTGGTCTAAAAATGACTTCAGTTTCAGGATCCCAGGGGCACCGCATCAAGCAAGGTGGATGGCAAGGTGGTATATGCACTTAAAATTGTCCTCTTCACTAAACAGTTGAATATTCCTCAATGACAATTGGAACGAATGAAACGGGTTGCACATTTTGTCAGCCTCATATATGTTCGCTTTTGGCATGAGGCAATTGTAAGTCGATGGGCTCCAAAGAATGATTTGGATATGCTACAGCTTTTGAGCACTTACCCAGATGCAGACGTCAAAAAATGTGCTCTCACAGTTGTTAAGAGACACCTTTGGTATCTGTCAGAAACAAACGTAGGATTGGCTTTTTTGGACGAACGTATTACTCAGGCTGTTAAGGAAAATATGACTAAAAATTTAGAAACCAAACCTGCAAAGAAAAAGGAAGTGAAACGATTAGAGGGTAAAAACATGGTTTTTGAAGGGAAACACCTGAGCCATTTCGTTACTAATAAAACAAAGACGTATTTTGAATTGTTTGGGATCCACGGCGTGACAGAATACTGCAGTGATTCTCTAAGAAGCCATGTGAACGTTCTTAAGGTTGTCAATGATACCGCAGAAAGAGAAATTGTTCTGATAAAAAAGTATAAGGAATCGGTCAGGGATGAATAACAAAAACAATTCTTGTTGAGGGTAGTCGAGCGTCACAGAAAAGTCATCACCAAGCGAACAAAACAAGGGATTGCATCGTTCAAAGTTGATTAATATAACACATGTTTTGCCTATCTTATTACCTATTAATTTTAGTGTATAGTTTTAATAGTATTTTATGTTTGTGATTTCTAGTTTTCCCAATAAAAGTAATTAACATTGAAAAATCATATTTTTTGCCTACTTTGCCTAAGTGTGCAAACTCTAAATATTATCCAATTTTCTTAAAGTTTAGCATATATCTATCTTTTACATCACTCAGACTCGGGGCGTAAGCAAAGTCTGCAAAAATTTTACAGTTTTTTTTTTCCATTTGCAAATGAAACACCCTACAGTACAACCAGCCCTGTTGTACCGGGCCCGGCCAGCATGGGGGGGGGGGGGGGG
This sequence comes from Aquarana catesbeiana, assembly GCF_042186555.1. Taxonomy (NCBI): domain Eukaryota; kingdom Metazoa; phylum Chordata; class Amphibia; order Anura; family Ranidae; genus Aquarana; species Aquarana catesbeiana. The sequence continues at coordinate 208,976,696 of NC_133334.1, read as the reverse complement.
GCGTGCAGCTTCACAGAGAGTTCAGTGGACTAAAACAAAAAAACGCTTTATAATTTACACCCCCGCTCAGCCGCTCCTACTAGATTAGGGGGTGTTGTATTAATACTATTTCAAGGGGCCACTATCTGATGGTGGAGGAGGAGCAGTCAAGGGACTTATTTTTCAAATTCGGGCACATGTGTAGTCTGTGCCCAGCGGCTGCCTCGCATATTGCTGGCTGCAAGTCCCGGCTGCCTATTTTTTGATTGAAAATGTATACTTTATTTTGCAAGAAAATATACAAAAAACAAATACTTAAACAGGGTACATTCTGTACTGCGACGCAGCGCATAAATACACTACATAACAATACATTGCCAAGCATACAAATAAATTACATTCATCCTGCGGTATAATGCATAATGTGTTGTGCAGAGTAGTAATACCCCGAAACATCACATCATGCATGACGCCGCATTACCCTGAAAGCAGTACTTAAAAAAAAAACATTTCACAAAAAGTCCAGTCATACAGTCAAATAACATTCAAATGGGCAACGGGTGTGATGGGGGGGGGTTGGAGAAGGTGGGGCAGGGGAGGGAGTAAAGAGTTCACAGGCCCGAAGCTTTATTTGAACTGCCAAAGGATACACGGGGGAGAGGGGGGGGGGATGGGGAAATCTTCAGACCTCCTCTTCCTCCTTGAAGTCCATCAGGTGATAGTCTCTGAGCAGACTGTGAACCAGTCTGCGACAGTCCTCGATGGACATCCTCTCCCGCTGGTGGATGAGGCGCTTTCTGGCGCACCATAAAGCGTCCTTAAAGCAACACAGCACCCGCCAGGCACCATCGATGTCCTCCTGTGAATGAGTTCCACAGAAGAGTCCGTTCAACACACCAAAGTGTGTGATTGCAGTCTGTGGCACAAAGTCTTTGAGTTCAGGTTCCAAGGCCCTCAACAGGTCCTGTGCAAAGGGGCACTCCCAGAAAACATGCAGAGCAGTTTCCTCCTGGATGATGCAAAAGGGGCAGTGCCTGTATCTGCACAGGTTTCTGGCATGCATGAATGTCCTGAGTGGCAACCCCCCTTGGATTGCCACCCATACCAGATCTTTGTGCCTGTTGGTGAGTCTCTTTGAAGAAACATTCCTCCAGACCACTTTACAAGTGGCTGAAGGGAGGCCTGGAACAGTCTCAACAATGTCCGATGCTCTGATCAACTTGTGTATAGTTTTTGGCTTCCACAAGTCGGGCTTCACTCCATGTAGCCCCAGCTCCTTAATAAACTTGAAGGTGTCCAAGTAGTACCAAGGGGTGTCCCAGTTGTAGGGGATGGAGCTGTCCCATTTGTCCCATCCAAGGGTCCTCCAAAGAGGCAGGAGGAAAAAACGGGACATGGAGTTACCGCCAGAGTCCACAGTTCTGTCCACCAATGTCCTGCGGATGCAGTTACAAGCAAAGCACACCCTCAACAGGGTAGCTATTTCGGGCACGCCCTTACCGCCCTTGAGGGGTTCCTTGAACATAACCGCCCACTTCACTCTGTCCATTTTGGAGCTCCAGATGAAGTGAAACACCGCCCTGGTGATGGCCTTACAGGTGTTAACCCGAGGGGGCCAGGCCTGGGCGAGGTACTGCAACACAGGGAGGATCTCGCTGCGGAGTACCAGTGTTTTTCCTTCGATGGTGAGTTCTCTGAGGCTCCAAAGTCCAAACTTCTGTCGCATCTTTGACAGTCTTTCCTCCCAGGACTTCAGGGCTGCGCCCTCAGCTCCAAACCAGACCCCAAGAATTTTGATGAAGTCCGTCTTGATGCTGAAAGGAATTGGTGCAGAAGAAGGCAGGAACCACTTTCCGAAGAGCATGACTTCTGACTTCCTGCAGTTGACCTTTGCCCCTGAAGCTTGGCCGAAGTCCTCACAGGTCTGGGCGAGTGTGTCGATGGAGCGCCGATCAGCACAGAACACCGTCAAGTCGTCCATGTAGAGTGAGCACTTGACCTCCCGTCTGTCCGGTCCTGGTGCGGTGATCCCTCTGATCTCTGGGTTCCGTCTGATGCTTCGGGCGAAGAGCTCTATACAACAAACAAAAAGCAGAGGTGAGAGAGGGCAGCCTTGTCTGACCCCAAACAAAATTGGAAAGGGGTCAGTTTTCCAGCCATTTACCAGCACCAAACTAGAAATGTCAGTGTACATTACATTTACATACGAACAAAACATTTCCCCAAGACCAAGCCTGCGCAGAGCTCTGCACATAAACTCATGGGAGACACGGTCAAAGGCCTTCTCCTGGTCAAGGCTGACCAGGGCCGCGTGCACACAGCGGCCATGAATGTACTGGACCGTGTCCCGGACAAGCGCAAGGCTGTCCGCAATCCTTTAACACTTTATATATCAGGCAGTGGTGAAATCTAGCTTATGGATGCCAGCACAATAAAAACAAGTTTAATTGTAGTAAACATAACAGTGATACTAAAGACAAAAAAAATGACCAGTATATGTCAGCAAATCAATGCCAGCAAGATTGGCCTGGGGTGGCAAATCCCGGCTGCCTATTGCCTTCCCTGGCGGAGTGATCTTTCTCCGCTCCACACTCAGCACCCGAGAGAGCAAGAGAGGTGGGCAGCAGTGGTGGAGGGAGAGGCAGCTCACAGGGAGCAGAAGGAGCCAGACTTTATCATTGTGGGTGGAGGAGCACATATAAGCTGCGGGTTTAGTACGTTTTTTTAAGCAAATTAATTAACTTTTTTTTTTTTTTGCCCACAGGTTTTTGTGTTTTTGTTTTAACTGTACTGCAGCATTGTGGTATGGAGGAGGGGCCCTAAGTAAATAATTAATTATTTAAGACGCCCTTTCTTGTAGCAAAACACTTGTGAGAGCCTACATACCTGCATCTTCTGCTAGTTATACTGACTTTGCTGCATACTTTAATTTGATGCACATAAATAAACAGATTGTAAGTTTACAAAGTAAGACATTGACACCTCTTGGCATCATTAACCCCTTCCCACCCATCTCAGCCCTTTGCTGGATCTTTAGACAGGGGGTGGGGCCAGGGGTGGGGTTGAGGGTGGGGCTGAAGGGGGCCCCATCAGGTATGCTGTACGGGGCCCTATAATTTCTATCAGCGGCCCTGACCGTAATAATATGTGTCCCTGTGCCTGTGTATTGTAAAAAATCTGCGGGATTGTACCTATATACTGTAAGCTCGGCTCCCGTCACTCAGCTGACTTGTCAGCTCTCTTCTCTCTCGGCTCACAGTTCCAGTGGGCGGGGTCAAGCACTTCACTGATGTCAGCCGGGGAGGAGGGGGAGAGAGGAGAGAGAGCCGACAGTCACGGTACGAGCAGACAGGGAGGGGAGGTGGGATGAGGACAGAGGAGACACAGGAGAGCAGGCTGCAGATGATGGAGGCACGTACACTGACAACGGTGTCAGGGCTCAGCAGCCCTGATATATCGGAGTCAGCGTACAGGGGGAAGGGTATAATCAGGTAGGATCAGCCAGGTATTTCAGATGTTACAGGGGGCCAAATTACACAGCACAAGCACTGTGCTGTATAACATGCTTTAAGGAAACAGGATCTGTTTTTTTTTGGGGGTTAACAAATGCTTTAAACTGAACTCCAGCTAACACTTTTAAGCTGCAATCACACCTGGGAGTTTTGAATCGGGGACCTAATTGTCACGATTGTGCATGCAGTTTAAAAACACTCTGTTACAATGACACATTTGCACAATGTGAATCTGAGATGACATTCATTTTAATGGCACCTTAAAATGCGGTGGGGTTCTGCCGCGATTGATGCGTGAGAAATCATGTTGTAAAGCTTGTCGCCCCAAAAAAGGATCAGGAGCTTCTTTTGGATGACAAGCTTTGCGGGATGTGGTTTGCCGTAATTGCAGCGCGGTTTATCTTGCAACAATCGCAGCAGAACCGTATCATGTTTTTAGGTGCCATTAAAATGAATAGCATCTGAAATTCGCATTGTGTGATTTGTTATTTTATCAGAATGTTTTAAAATTGCCCAGGTGTGAATGCAGCCTAAAATTAGCAACATGTTTTTCTTTTGGCATACAGGCTTTACATAGATTAATAAAAGTTTATAAAATTATTATTATATTATGAAATAATAAAAATTCTTAAAAGCATCAGTGCTTAATGGTTTGTCTGCACCCTCTAACTGCAACTTCTACTGGGCAGCTTGGTCTGTTAAAAAAAAATAGAAAAATAACAGACTTACTTTCCGGATCACCAGGTGAAAATAAGGGGAAAAAAAAGAAAAAAAGAAAAGTAATGAAGTCATCACATCTAAGGATTGCTAAGCAGATTTTTGCTTTTTGATTTAGATACCCTTTAATGAAGGAAGTGTGGACCACTTATTGATATGAATAAACACTGACACCTAGAGATGGTATATGATTAGAAGGGTGTTACAAACCAGTCAAGTTGGCATTATGCAGTGGAGTATAATGCAGGGGAAGGCACCAACCAAATCTTTTTCCAGGCTGCATCGACATTGCACTTAGCAAGGATTTTGTAATGATTTGATTATAGTTTGTGTGATGAATTGGAGAGTCTAAAAAATATAATTTATGAGCTGATTTGCGAACTCTAATGCCGCGTACACAATTCCATTCGAGCGGTCTTGCCTACACACGGTCAATCCAAAGTCCGACCAAAGTCCGACTGTCCAGAACGCGGTGACGTACAACACGTACGACGGGACTAGAAAAGAAGTTCAATAGCCAGTAGCCAATAGTTCCGTCTCCTACTTGCTTCAGAGCATGCGTCGTTTTTGGTCCGTCTGAACAGCATACAGACGAGCGGTTTTCCCGATAGGAATTGGTTCCGTCGGAAATATTTAGAGCATGTTCTATTTCTAGGTCCGTCAGAATTTTCGAAAAAAGAAATCCGATGAGGCCTACACACGATCGGAATAGACAATGAAAAGCTTCCATCGGACTTTTTCTGTCGGACATTCCGCTCCTGTGTACAGGGCATAACTTTTATACAAGGGTTCTTCTAAAAGTTTCTGCACTTTTCAGGACCCTGCATTCACTATAACCCGGTCTCCCACAGTACACACAACGTGGAAATGCAATCATTTTTGTAAATACAGGTATAAACTGCTAAATACCTATTCTCATCAGCAGTATATAGCAGTTTTGTGACTTCTATCAGGGTCTGGTTTAAGCTTGTAGAAGGAGTTTTCATTCTCCCATGATTGTCCTTTGAGGCTGCAGGACCCCTGACCTTCTGTCTGGACAGTGCTGATTGAACCTGTGCTGATCACATGCATCCTATCAAGAAGGAAAATCAAACTCTCTAATAATGCACACCAAACTGAGCATGTGCAGAGTGCGCCCAAAGCTCTGTTCTATCGGGAGATGGATTGGGGACTGTGGAAGAAGGGGTGGATCAGAGAAGACATGATCAAACAGCCTTTTTACACAATGCAGAGAATTTACCCCTTAGGTTCCACAATGAGTATAACAAGCATGCTTTACTGCATATTCAGACTAATTTTACTGTTGTGGGTTTAGTAACACTTTAAATATAAAAAAGTGCAGAAACTTTTGAAGACCCCTCATATATAATCCTCAAATTAACACAAGCTTGACAGTGCTGATAATATAAAGTAGATGTGTGTGCTATTATTACTGTAAGATCCCGTTTTTGTTTTATAACTGTACTGTTAGATTATGTATACCGATTTGTTACAAGGCCCAATAGTCACATGCTTTTTGACTGATCAAAGAACATCACAGGCAACAATTTGGAAGCATAGGAGTTAACATGTAATGAAAACAAGCTTGTGTGAGCTTTGGAAGATAGCTTGCAGAGAGGTTCCAGCACATTGAAAACATAACATCCCTCTGGTTGATGAAAGAGTGTTTCTTTTTTTCATGTAAAAGGAAACAATCTTTTAAATCTGGGTTAAACTGTCAAGCAGGTTTGGCAGTACTGTAGTTGTGGTGATGGTCAGAACTCTGATCACCCATCGCTACTGATGAAAGCTCTGCCCTTCTTTTTGCCACCCCAGGCCAATCTTGCTGGCATTGATTTGCTGACATTTACTGGTCATTTTTTTTGTCTTTAGTATCACTGTTATGTTTACCACAATTAAACTTGTTTTTATTGTGCTGGCATCCATAAGCTAGATTTCACCACTGCCTGATATATAAAGTGTTAAAGAGGAATAAATATAAAGTGTTCCCTGATTGGATGAGGTAGAAAGTGTGATGCCACTGCCCCGCCTCTCCACCTTGTCCAATCAAAGAACGCTTTGCATACATTCAGAAAATGGTGCCTGTGACGAGCGACTGACCTCCTGTGTTCAGAATGAATGCAGCAATCCGTCTGCTCAGCACTGAACCCAGAAGCAAGTGGAGATCACTGGCATAGTGGTGTCTACTTCAGTGATTTCCAACTTCCAGGGGCATCAGCCAGGTATTGTATATGCATAGTTACCTTGGTCCAAGCTGGACCAATCTATGTTTAGAACTTACTCCCGAAGGAGTCGCTGAGGTTCTCTCGAGTAGTACAGAGGCGGCCAGTTACATAAGCACAGTCCCACACACACCAACAATTAAGAGAATGTCTTTTTCATATCACTGAAGAACTTTACCAGGAGAGGGGTTTAAGGTCACAGGATACTCCAAAACGATCAATAGCAATAATGGGGGTACAAACATCTCTCTAACCTCCTAATAGCAGCTTTCCCTGGAGAAAACCAGGAATGATTGGCATATCTAGAACACCAGAGCAGCCCCAGGCCACATAGCATCCACTTAGTTCCCTTCTGTCACTTGCACAATTAACAGTCCAAAGCAAGGTGTTTACTAACAGTGTCCTAGTCTGCCACCCAGCATCCACAGGTAGATCTTGAGTGAGGATGATAAAAAGATCCTTCTCCAGACCTGAGACTTCAATGCAGTGCTCTCCCTCTCCAGCAAATAGAATCCTCAGGCAATCTTCCCTAGGCCCTCAGGCCAGCAGCTGTTGAGGCCCAGGCTGCAATTTCTTGTCTCTCCGGCTATCTCCCCCCCAGGAGAACTGTAACAATCTTTGCAGGCCTCCTGAGCATTTATCACCTCCCCAACCACCTTCTGAACCTATCCTTCCAGGGATTGGCTGGGGCATGATAAATATCCATCCAATCATTTCAATTCCCCAGCCCTATGTTCTTGAAACATCTCCCTTGGGCAGGGAGAAGTAATCAAACTCTCAGCTCAGGAAACCCTGAGCAGACATAAACAACCAATCACTGCTCTATTCACTACAATGGAGCCAAAAACTGGAAAAAAAATGGAGCCTAAAGATCTTGAGGTTTGGACTCTATGGCCCCTTTCACACGAGGCGGACTCCGTTTCTACGGAGCCCGCCTCGGTCCGCTGGCTCAGCGGGAGATATGTCAGTTGATCTCCGCTGAGCTGGCGGATGACAGGTCCCTCTCTGCTCACTGAGCGGGGAGGGGCTTGTCAGGCGCCGCTGCCGCCTATGGAGGGATCGGATGAAAACGGACAGCATGTCCGTTTTCATCAGATCTCACCCGATCCGATCCGCCAGCGACGGACCTGGACGTAGAGCCATCCGTCTGCTTTTAGCGGATCGGACGGGGTCGGATGTCAGCGGACATGTCTCCGCTGACATACGACGCTCCATAGGCTAACATGGAGCGCCTGTTCAGGTCCGCCGTCAAAACTGACAGGCGGACCTGAACAGTCCGATCGTGTGAAAGGGGCCTTTGTATGTTAGCGAAGGGAAACTGACTCTTTCCCTACTTTGTCTCTCTGAAATTATTCAGAAAAGTCTGGTGTATAACCAAAAAAATGACTAGGATAGTAAGAAATATTAAAAAATATATATATATATTTTTTAGGTATGCTGTGTGGATGAGAACACATGGCAATCATTTAGTGGGGGTTTGTCAAATTTGACTGCAAAAGTGAAAAAAAAAACATGGTGGTAGTGGTGCACACAGTTTTTGCGCTTATTTTTATTTTTTTCAAAAAACATCCTTGGGCAAATCTGAATCTCATCAATATTTATATCTATTCTTCTATGAGACAAAGAGTGTTTTTTATATTAGAGTTATTGCTCCCAGAGATTTCCAGCTTGGCACCAAATGTATTAAATGTGTTAAGCCAGATGACTCTACTTACATGGATTTCAGTGATGTCAGAATGAATGCAGCACCACAGCTCTTTCCTTCTTAATAACTTCCATGACCTAGAGAGTGCTGAGGTGTGCTAGGCCATCTGTCATTGTGAAATCAGAGTGACATGAGCACTAGCACCTTGAATATATATGTACGCAGCCTTAGTCTTCCTGCATTAAATTGACTACCACTGTATGGCACACTATGCTGAATCATTTTTTTTTTTTAATTACTTTTTTTACTTTTTGTTTTGAACCCTTTGCCATTCTAGTAAAGAGTTAATGAACTGTCACAGAACTAGCCTGGTACCACCCAGACATCTGGGGTCACCCCCACTCCCTCCAGGCAAGGAGGGTCTCCTCACAATCTGGTTTAGATTTGGGTGTGGACGGCTTCGTCGGGATGTAGAAGCATAGCTGTAACTCCTTTGCTGTCCATTTAATATATTGTTTGACATTATGGTTCTGCATTGCTTTTAAACCGTTGTGCAATGTGAAATGATAGTCATAAATAATCAATGCATCATTATAAAAGAAAGGCAACAATATCTTCAAGAACATGGTCAGAAATTCTGCAGACGTTTGTTGTTTTAGCCTGTGTCAGTAATGTGTCCATATTTCCATTATATTTATACATATGGGGTGTTCATTAGCTACAGTAAACATATTATATACAGTATCTCACAAAAGTGAGTACACCCCTCACATTTTTGTAAATATTTTATATCTTTTCATGTGACAATACTGAGAAATGACACTTTGCTGCAAAGTAAAGTAGTGAGTGTACAGCTTGTATAAAAGTGTAAATTTGCTGTCCCCTCAAAATAACTCAACACACAGCCATTAATGTCTAAACCGCTGGCAACAAAAGTGAGTACACCCCCCAAGTGAAAATGTCCAAATTGGGCCCAAAGTGTCAATATTTTGTGTGGCCACCATTATTTTCCAGCACTGCCTTAACCCTCTTGGGCATGGAGTTCACCAGAGCATCACAGGTTGCCACTGGAGTCCTCTTCTACTCCTCCATGGCGACATCATGGAGCTGGTGGATGTTAGAGACCTTGCACTCCTCCACCTTCCGCTTGAAGATGGCCCACAGATGATCAATAGGGTTTAGGTCTGGAAACATTATTGGCCAGTCCATCACCTTTACCCTCAGCTTCTTTAGCAAGGCAGTGGTCGTCTTGGAAGTGTGTTTGGAGTCGTTATCATGTTGGAATACTGTCATGCGGCCCAGTCTCCAAAGGGAGGGGATCATGCTCTGCTTGAATATGTCACACTCAGGGGCGTTGCTAGGTCTACAAAAGATCTGGGGCTAGAGCCCATAGCAGCGTAGTAAAGAAAGTAAAGAAAGTCATACGCTTGGGCGAGCATACACATGTATATACAGTAATATTCGTGTGTGTGTATATATATCCCCAGAGAGCCCCCCACTTACATCAGGGTCCCCAGAGAGCCCCCCTTATATCAGGTTCCCCAGAGAGCCTCCTCCTTACATCAGAGTCCTCAGAGAGCCTCCCCCTTTCATGAGGGTACCCAGAGGGCCCCCACTTACATTAGGGTCCCCAGAGAGCCTCCCTTACATCAGTGTCCCCAGAGAGCCCCCCCTTACATTAGTGTCCTCAGAGAGCCTCTCCCTTGCATCAGGGTCCCCAGAGAGCCCCCCACTTACATAAGGGTCCCCAGAGAGTCTCCCCTCCCCTTGGGGACCCCTGCAGAGACTCGGGGCTATTGGCCTCAGATTCGGGGCTATAGCCCCAAAAGCCACCCCCTAGCGACGCCCCTGGTCACAGTACATGTTGGCATTCATGGTTTCCTCAATGAACTGTAGCTCCTCCATGAAGCCCCAGACCATGACACTCCCACCACCATGCTTGACTGTAGGCAACTTGTCTTTGTACTCCTCACCTGGTTGCTGCCACACACGCTTGATACTATCTGAACCAAATAAGCTTATCTTGGTCTCATCAGACCACAGGACATGGTTCCAGCAATCCATGTCCTTAGTTTGCTTGTCTTCAGCAAACTGTTTGAGGGCTTTCTTGTGCAAAATCTCTAGAAGAGGCTTCTTTCTGGGACGACAGCCATGCAGACCAATTTGATGCGGTGTGCGGAGTATGGTCTAAGCACTGACACTGACAGGTTGACCCCTCACCCCTTCAACCTCTGTAGCAATGCTGGCAGCACTCATACTTCTATTTCCCAAAGACAACCTCTGGATATGACGCTGAGCATGTGCACTCAACTTCTTTGGTCGACCATGGCGAGGCCTGTTCTGAGTGGAACCTGTTTTTTGCCATGAGGTGTCATGTTGAACCTCCATTCGACCAGTATGAGAGAGTGAGAGCGATAACACCAAATTAAACACATACGCTCCCCATTCACACCTGAGACCTTGTAACACTAACGAGTCACATGACACCGGGGAGTGAAAATGGCTAATTGGGCCCAGTTTGGACATTTTCACTTAGGGGTGTACTCACATTTGTTGCTAGCAGTTTAGACATTAATGGCTGTGTGAGTTATATTGAGGGGACAGCAAATTTACACTGTTATACAAGCTGTACACTTACTACTTTACATTGCAGCAAAGTGTCATTTCTTCAGTGTTGTCACATGTAAAGATATAATAAAATATTTACACAAATGTGAGGGGTGTACTCACTGTTGTGACATACTGTATATAGATATATACATATATATATATATATATATATATATATATATATATATATATATATATACAGTGGGGACGGAAAGTATTCAGACCCCCTTAAATGTTTCACTCTTTGTTATATTGCAGCCATTTGCTAAAATCATTTAAGTTAATTTTTTCCTCATTAATGTACACACAGCACCCCAAATTGACAGAAAAACACAGAATTGCTGACATTTTTGCAGATTTATTAAAAAAGAAAAACTGAAATATTACATGATCCTAAGTATTCAGACCCTTTGCTCAGTATTTAGTAGAAGCACCCTTTTGATCTATCACAGCCATGAGTCTTTTTGGGAAAGATGCAACAAGTTTTTCACACCTGGATTGGGGGATCCTCTGCCATTCCTCCTTGCAGATCCTCTCCAGTTCTGTCAGGTTGAATGGTAAACGTTGGTGGACAGCCATTTTTAGGTCTCTCCAGAGATGCTCAATTGGGTTTAAGTCAGGGCTCTGGCTGGGCCATTCAAGAACAGTCACGGAGTTGTTGTGAAGCCACTCCTTCATTATTTTAGCTGTGTGCTTAGTGTCATTGTCTTGTTGGAAGGTAAACCTTTGGCCCAGTCTGAGGTCCTGAGTACTCTGGAGAAGGTTTTCGATCAGGATATCCCTGTACTTGGCCGCATTCATCTTTCCCTCAATTGCACCCAGTTTTCTTGTCCCTGCAGCTGAAAAACACCCCCACAGCCCACCATGCTTCACTGTTGGGACTGTATTGAACAGGTGATGAGCAGTGCCTGGTTTTCTCCACACATACCGCTTAGAATTAAGGCCAAAAAGTTCTATCTTGGTCTCATCAGACCAGAGAATCTTATTTCTCACCATCTTGGAGTCCTTCAGGTGTTTTTTTAGCAAACTCCATGGGGGCTTTCATGTGTCTTGCACTGAGGAGAGGCTTCCGTCTCAGAGTGGAGGGCCACTCTGCCATAAAGCCCAGACTGTTGGAGGGCTGCAGTGATGGTTGACTTTCTACAACTTTCTCCCATCTCCCGACTGCATCTCTGGAGCTCAGCCACAGTGATCTTTGGGTTCTTCTTTACCTCTCTCACCAAGGCTCTTCTCCCCCCGATAGCTCAGTTTGGCCCGGCGGCCAGCTCTAGGAAGGGTTCTGGTCGCCCCAAATGTCTTCCATTTAAGGATTATGGAGGCCACTGTGCTCTTAGGAACTTTAAGTGCAGCAGAAATTTTTTTGTAACCTTAGCCAGATCTATGCCTTGCCACAATTCTGTCTCTGAGCTCTTCAGGCAGTTCCTTTGACCTCATGATTCTCATTTGCTCTGACATGCATTGTGAGCTGTAAGGTCTTATATAGACAGGTGTGTGGCTTTCCTAATCAAATCCAATCAGTATAATCAAACACAGCTGGAGTGAGATGAAGGTGTAGAACCATCTCAAGGACGATCAGAAGAAATGGACAGCACCTGAGTTAAATATATGAGTGTCACAGTAAAGGGTCTGAATACTTAGGACCATGTGATATTTCAGTTTTTCTTTTTTAATAGATCTGCAAAAATGTCAACAATTCTGTGTTTTTCGTTCAATATGGGGTGCTGTGTGTACATTAATGAGGAAAAAAAATAAACAAATGAAAATGAAATGAAAATGGCTGCAATATAACAAAGAGTGAAAAATTTAAGGGGGTCTGAATACTTTCTGTCCCCACTGTATCCATATAGATATAGATATATCTATATAGATATAGATAAATCTTATATTGTCAAAAGTATTGGGAGGCCTGCTTTTACCCACACGTGAACTTTAATGGCATCCCAATCTTGGTCCATAGGGTTCAATATTGAGTTGGCCCACCCTTTGCAGCTATAACAGCTTCAACTCTTCTGGGAAGGCTGTCCACAAGGTTTAGGTGTGTGTCTATGGGAATGTTTGACCATTCTTCCAGAAGCGCATTTGTGAGGTCAGGCACTGATGTTGGACGAGAAGGTCTGGCTTGTAGTCTCCACTCTAATTCATCCCAAATATATTCGGGTTGAGGTCATGACTCTATGCAGGCCAGTCAAGTTCCTCCTCCCCAAACTCGCTCATTCATGTCTTAATGAACCTTGCGTTGTGCACAGGTCCAAACAATTTGGTGGTGGGGGGATTACTGTGTGGGGTTGCTTTTCAGGGGTTGGGCTTGGTCCCTTAGTTCCAGTCAAGGGAACTTTTAAGGCGTCAGCATACCAAGACATTTTGAACAATTTCATGCCCCCAACTTTTTGTGAGTTTGAGGTGGAGGAACTTGACTGGCCTGCACCTCAACCCAATAGAACACCTTTGGGATAAATTAGAGCTGAGACTGTAAACCAGGCCTTCTCGTCGAACATCAGTACCTAACCTCACAAATGTGCTTCTGGAAGAGTGTTCAAACATTCCCATAGACACACTCCTAAACCTTGTGGACAGCCTTCTCAGAAGAGTTGAAGCTGTTATAGCTGCAAAGGATAGGCCAATTCATAATTGAATCCTACGGACTAAGACTGGGATGCCATTAAGTTCATATGCCTGTAAATTATATCAGATGTGTGCAATTAGAGCCACCTATAAATATATACCTTTTTATTTTAACCTGTACACTAATGCCCCATACACACGGTCGGACATTGATCGGACATTCCGACAACAAAATCCTAGGATTTTTTCCGACGGATGTTGGCTCAAACTTGTTTTGCGTACGCACAGTCGCACAAAGTTGTCGGAATTTCTGATCGCCAACCACGCAGTGACGTCAAGCACGTACGACGAGACTAGAAAAGGGCAGTTCAGAACCAAGCGCGGCACCCTTTGGGCTCCTTTTGCTAATCTCGTGTTAGTAAAAGTTTGGTGAGAGACGATTCGCGCTTTTTCAGACTCGTGGCTTTCAGATCGTTTTCTGCCGTTCAGTTTGTGCTTGTGGGTTTGTATCTGCTCTTCAGTGCGTGCAAGCAAGTTCCGCGTGACTTTAAGTAGTCATTGTGTTCTTGTTCGTTCGTTACTGTTTTTCAGGACGCTCTTCACAGGCCTTGCTGTTCTTCAGTGCGTTCTGTTACTTCGTTCTGAGCAGCCGACCGTTTTCTAGCCATGTTGCGTATACGTGCTCCTCGTAGAGTTCGTGCTGTGCGGGGGCTTGGTGTTGGGGTCCTGACCTTGACACAAGTCCAGTCCATGAACAGGGTGGGGAGGAGTTCATGGACCAAGAATTGGTTGCTTCAGCGTGACCAGTTCTCTCATATGCCTTTGCTCTGTGAGATCCGAGAGAATAATCCTGATGATTTCAGGAACTTTCTCAGGATGACGGACCCCGTGTTTCACCATCTGCTGGCTTCGCTCACCCCTTATATTAGCAGGCAGGATACCTGCATGAGGCAAGCCATCGCTCCGGAGCAGAGGCTCGTCGCTACCCTGCGGTACTTGGCGAGAAGGGAGAAGTCTGCAGGACTTGAATTTCCCAACAGGCATCTCCCCCCAGGCTCTGGGGATCATTATCCCAGAGACCTGTTCTGCCATCATACAGGTCCTGCAGAAGGAGTATATGAAGGTAAGATTTTTATCCTTTAATATCACATTTTATTGTATTTAATGATTGATAATATATTGTATTTCTTTACTCATTCCCTAATTACCATGATTGGAATATGCTGTGAATGTCCCCTTTGTCCTCATGCATGCTTGTATGTAATTAATTTTTTAGTCCTTCATACAGATTGTCCTTCAATAACCTCCCCAGCATGTTCTCCTGCCCTATATTCACCTCATGTAGTCACTTAACAATGTATTTTATCAGCTCCATAGTAGTGCTTTACCCCAAACACCCCCTAAAATGTTTTGAAATGTGATTTGTGCTTTAAATTCAGGCAGAGTGCCATAGCCTTTTTTTGTGGTGTCCCCAAATCATTTTTATTAACCCTCCCTCCCCCCAACTGCTAAGTCAGCTGATCCAAATTCTCTATCTAACCTCAATCATCTATCTGCTGACTTTGCCAAACCCATACACACTATACCCATCTCTTTTGTGCTCAGATTTATGGATGAATTACCCAAAGCATGTAGTGCAAGGGCGTGCCTGTATACTTTCAAATGGTACTGTTTAAACTTTTTAGATCCTATTATTATCTGGAGACAGGTAATAGCAGAATGTCCAAATGTCCTCAAATGTGTACAGTGTGTATTTATATCTTTGTATTATGACACTTCTTACCTGTCCAGTGGGCTGCCAATAGTGTAACTAAGGAGGGGCTGTTTCAAGTAATACCCTATGCCTAATCTGCTTGCCATGTTTATGTGCAAAAATATTAATTGTTTTTTGTTTTCCTCAACAGTTTCCTTCCACGCCACAGGAATGGCAGACTGTGGCCTCCCATTTTGCCCAGCGGTGGGACTTTCCTAACTGTGGAGGGGCAATTGATGGGAAACACGTCCACATCGTCCCTCCACCCAACTCGGGGTCGTACTATTTCAACTATAAGGGGTTCAATAGTATTGTGATGTTGGCGGTGCTGTCTTGTATGTGGACGTGGGGAAGAATGGCCGGATGTCCAATGGTGGAGTCATCCGGAGTTCTACAGGCGTCTCCAGAATGGCAGCTTGGACTTGCCAGCTCCAGAGGACAATGTGGAAGGACTCCCATTCGTGTTTGTTGCTGATAAGGCGTTTGCGCTGGGGGACCATCCTATGCGGCCATTCCCTATGAGGACCCTCACCCCGGAACAGAGGGTTTTTAATTACCGGCTGGCCAGAGCCAGAAGAGTGGTGGAGAACACATTTGGAATCCTGGCCAGTCGGTTCCACCTATTTCTGACACCTATCCATATGGCGGAGTATAAACTTAATCATATAATCATGGCATGCTGTATTCTCCATAACTTTTTACGCAAACATTCTGCCAACTATGCTGGCTCAGGTGGGCCTGAGGCCGGAATGATACACGAAACAACACTGACGGCGCTTGAAAGTGGCCGTCCTGGCTTGCCCTCCCTGAGTGCCCGTGATGTCCGGTTACGATACCTGGAGTTCTTTGCAGGTAGGGGGGCCATCAATATGCCAGCAAATTTGTGAAGCCTTTATTAAATAAAAAAGCTAAAAAAAGAAAATCTTTGTGGACATTTACTGCTTGTGTTTGTTTTAGCTGACCCTGACAGAAATGTGTTGAGTCCAGAAAATGTTGTGATTGTGTAACCTTATACAAAGCACTGTTGGGTGTTATTTACTAAAGGCAAAGACACTTTGCACTACAAGTGCACTTGCAACTGCACTAAAACTGCACTTGTAGTGCAAAGAGGATTTGCTCTTAGGAACTAACCCCCATTTTCACCAAAAACACCAATTACATCACCAACAAAGTGTTTGAGCGTTGACACAATAATCCACACATTCTTGCTTAACAATCTCTTTAATACCTGCACAATCACATGTGCATTTAGAAAAGGTTTTTCTAACAAACCAACATGTTTGTTGTATATAAATTTTTGGGGTAGCATTATAAAACAGATAAATGTCCATTTATTAAGATAAAACAGGCATATGTAAAACCAAAAAGAAAGACACAAATCTTTAACTTACAAAGTTCACATTTGGTAGAACTTGAAGGCAATATCAGACATGAGTATTTAGGAACTGTGTTTGATATTGCGTTCAGATGGGGTGAAGTCACCCCAGGAAAAGGCTAATTTGGAAGATGCACACAAATTTACCAATGTCAACATGTGCGACCTGCCATCACGGGGGATCAAAGGACGTCTTTTGGGGGAGCAACTCCTTCCTCTCAGCTACTTTATTATTGAGTAAGGGGTTGCACCACCAAAAGGCGTCCATTGATCTCCCGTGATGGCAGATAGCACATGTTGGCACACTGTGTGCATCCTACCAATTAGGCTTTTCTACAAATCTTTCAAACATTTTGAACATTGGAGCACACCAAAAAACCAAGGGATTGGGAGGGGTTTTAAACTCGCCCCAAAACATCAATGATATTTTTATTTTTTAGAATAACATCATTGATGTTTTTCTTGAGGTTTTCCAATTGTAAATTACACCCCATGATCTCCCCGATCTGGATCTGGGCACTTTCTGATGTGAAAGGATCTGGATCCACAACATCACGATCACCTAAAAAGAGAGAAACCAAACAAAAACAGGTATCAAAAATATGCCGGCATCCATCTCTTACCTGAGCCTGTGGTCGCAGACACTCACCTGTTGTGGTGACTAGTTCCACCACGTCTTCTTCCTCCTCCTGCACTTCTTGACAAATCTTTCAAACATTTTGAACATTGGAGCACACCAAAAAACCAAGGGATTGGGAGGGGTTTTAAACTCGCCCCAAAACATCAATGATATTTTTATTTTTTAGAATAACATCATTGATGTTTTTCTTGAGGTTTTCCAATTGTAAATTACACCCCATGATCTCCCCGATCAGGATCTGGGCACTTTCTGATGTGAAAGGATCTGGATCCACAACATCACGATCACCTAAAAAGAGAGAAACCAAACAAAAACAGGTATCAAAAATATGCCGGCATCCATCTCTTACCTGAGCCTGTGGTCGCAGACACTCACCTGTTGTGGTGACTAGTTCCACCACGTCTTCTTCCTCCTCCTGCACTTCTTGAGTTGGGGGTATTTCCCCTTCTTCCAGAGGTGGGGGGTCTCTGGTCTCCTCGGATGAGGGGTGTCCTCCGAGTCTTTTCTCCCCTATGTAAAACAAAAATGCTATACTTAGCACACATTGATTTGATGGCAGAACTATAAATAGGAAACATTGCTTGGAAGTGGGGTACAATTGTCTATTTTGGCAGAGTTCAAAAATGTAGCTTTTTCAGTGTCCTTTGTCAAGCTTCAAAACTTTACATGTTTGGTACAAGCTTCACAGATGTAGCCCCCCCCTATAGTATACACTGGAGCACCTGTGTGGCCCCCTAATAAAAATGGTGTTCTTGTGTCCCACACTAGTGCTCCATTGTCCAGATGTGAAAACAGCTGCTGAGTGTCCTCTCCTTACACAGAATCTAGTTTGCATTTCATTCTAGTAACAAAGCCATCTACAAAACCAAAATAGTTTCTGACAAGTAGGGCGTAAAAATTGTGGCCAAATGCATATGGCCTAAACAATGGTGTTTTATATGCCGAAAGAAAAATGTTTGATACGAACGAATAATGTGCCCATGAACATGAAAGTTGCCATTTAAAAATGTACACTTGTAAGAAAAGCACATGGAGCAGCACGAACGTAATAAACATAAAGAGTAGGAACACAGGACAACTACTTACTTTTTTGCAACACTCTCAGGATCTTTCTGTACTGCTCATGTTCTCTTAATTTGAGGTCCGACCACCGCTTCCTGAGCTGATCTTTCGATCGTCATACCCCGAATTTCCGGTGCAGACTTTTGACCACT
Source organism: Aquarana catesbeiana (assembly GCF_042186555.1). Lineage (NCBI taxonomy): Eukaryota > Metazoa > Chordata > Amphibia > Anura > Ranidae > Aquarana > Aquarana catesbeiana. The sequence goes on along the minus strand of NC_133334.1, from coordinate 208,958,467 downwards.
TTCACTATTATCTTGGCCTTTCTGACATTGGGGTTGGGGTAAGGTCCATACTTCCCATCATAGTCGGCCTTCTTCAGGATGTCGACCATCTCCAACATCTCCCCAAAGGACATATTTGAGGCCTTAAATCTCCTTCTGGATCGGGATGTTTCCGGCTCCGGGCTTTCCTCCTCCCCCTCCTCGTTGCTATAATTAGCACGCACCTGCTGTGTATCCGCCATGTGCTCTTCCCCCACTGCGCAGAACGAAAAGGGGCGGGGAATAGACTAGAAAGAACGTCAGGGGCGGGCGGAGTTACACGCATGCGCAGTGTGTATAAAGCGTAACACGCGTGCGTATTACGTACGATCTGTGAGCGGAGGAAGGAGCATTGAAAGAGCTGATCGTGATAACGAAGGTAAGATCTAAACTTGGGCCTATACTGCTTCAAAATTGAAGCCTATATTGTAACAAGATTAGGAGAGTTTGGCCTGACCTTAGGGTTTGTCTTGTGTTGTGTCTTGCAGAGAAAATGGATGGCTTCAATGACCACAACTTCCTCCCCCTGTTCATAGACAAATACAGGGAGCTGCCCTGTCTGTGGCAGGTGAGACACCTCCATTACAATAATAAACAAAAGAGGCAGGCAGCGCTGGAGAAACTGCTGGAGTTGGTGAAACCGGTGGTCCCCACAGCAACCATCCCCTATTTAAAAAACAAAATTGGTGGCCTGAGGAGCACTTATCTAAGGGAGCGCAAGAAGGTCACGGATTCCCAGAGGTCCGGAGCTGCAGCAGATGACGTTTATGTCCCCAGGCTGTGGTACTATGAGAGACTGCGATTTCTGTCAGACCAGACTGGAGTCAGGGAATCCCTCTCAACCCTTCCTTCCACTCTTCCTTCCACCCCAGCTGAGGCTTCCGATGTCCAACCTGGGACTTCCAGCCAGGAAGAAGTGGAGGAGTCCAGCTGGAGTCAGGTATAGCATTCTTCTACAGATTTCTGGTCAATAACTAAATGATGTTTACTAGATGTTATTATTGATCACTAATTGCTGATTGAACAAAGTGTTTTACATATCAATAGACAGTAATGGGCAAAAATAATTGGGACAAGAATGAAAAATGCTGGGCTCAGAATGCTAGTCTGTTATATTTGTTAACATTCAATTTGCAACAGTCAGGAGGTGAAAATTGTGTGTGATTGATGAAGAAAAAACTACAACTATGTCCCTTTTTCATACACAGGAAGACCTCAGCCAGGAGGAGGTTGTGGAATGTGGCAGCCAGGAGGAAGCGGGGGTTAGTGTCAGCTAAGAGAAGCCTGGGACAAGTCGCAGCCTGACTGAATTGCAGGTTCCTCCCCTCCGCCTTTCATACAAAAGGGCGAGGAAGACGACTCCCATGCAGGATTCAGCACTCAGGCTCATTCAGGAGGCTTCTGCGTCCCTCCGAGCCTTACCCACTCCTGAAGAGGCCTTTGCCTGCATGGCTGCCACAAAACAGGGCATGCAGGAGGGTCAACGCCTCCTGTGTGAGCAACTTATTTATAAAGTCCTAACTAAGGGGGTGAGTGGGGAACTAACACCCAAGACCGACGTGATTGAGTTGGACCATCCTCCTCCTCCTCCTGCTGCCACAACTCCACCACCAGAGCCACCGCGTGGAAGGAAGCATGGAAAGAAGACCAGAGAGTGATGACCCTGGGTTCAGTCTGGTCTGACAAAAGCTGCAGTCTCTTGTATGACCACAGCCTGGGGACACAGATGTCATCTGCTGCTTTCCGGATCTCTGGGACTTCTGGACCAGACTGCACTACCTTAGATATGGACTCCTCAGGCCACCAATTTTGCTTGAAAATTATTGATGTGTGCCCTGGGGGTCCAAGGCTTCACCCATTTCTGCTATTTCTCCAGCGTTGCCTCCCTCTTTGTTTAGTTGTGAGCCCTTAATAAAAGTTTTATTTTTGGGAAATTATACTCTCCTGTGTGTGTTTTTATTTAAAAAGGACAGTTTGTTGGTGACGATTCAGGTACATTTCTAACATAAAATGTGAAATTAACAAAGGACAACAACACCAAACAATCTCCTACAGATTAAATATAACAACATATCAATGGTGTTGTGGTAACTTGACACAAAAAACACACACAAAAAATTTCAGGAGTACAAATAAAAATCACAAAAACAAAAAATACGCCTTGAAAAAAATACAAACCACAAAAAAATTATTCGGCCTTAAAAACAAAAAAAACAAAAAAAAAACAAAATAATGATGTCAGATGTGACAAATCAAAATATATTGAGGGAATCCCGATAAATAATAAAGAAAGAAGTTTGTGAGACGTCTGTGTGAATATGAGCAGCAAAACTACTTAATTCTTCTCACATTATAAAGAAGAAGAGAGTGCGCTGTATTAAACCATTTTTAACATTGCAGCGTGACGAAAGTGCTGTATCCATTGCGAACGCTAATTTTACCAGACCGAGCTGTTCCGTGTCGGAATTTCTTCTGAGCATGCGTGGCACTTTGTGCGTCGGAACAGGCCACACACGGTCGGAATTGACGCAATCGGATTTTGTTGTCGGAAAATTTTATATCCTGCTCTCAAACTTTGTGTGTCGGAAAATCCGATGGAAAATGTCTGATGGAGCCTACACACGGTCGGAATTTCCGGCAACACGCTCCGATCGGATATTTTCCATCGGAAAATCCGACCGTGTGTACGGGGCATAAGTGATCAAACAAATAACTATATATCAAACTCTGTGTTCAGTAGCTGCTGAACACCTTTTAGTGATTTCACCACACTAAGGAATAATCAATATATAAACATATGGTGCAGCGCTGTTGAATATTCAATACTGTGAAAAACTCCTAATCAATCACAAAAGACAATAATAATGAGTAAATAAACATAATAAACATGCGCAGTAGTCCCTTACAGACTATGGTGACGGCAGCACCCAAGAGCCGATGGAAACATCGGCTGGGCTGCCGACATTGCTGGATTCCAGGACAGGTAAGTGTCCTGATATTAAAAGTCAGCAGGTAAAGTATGTGTAGCCGCTGGCTTTTATTTTTTCTGTGGGGGGGCTGGAGATTCTCTTTAGCAAGCTGAAGTTAGAAGCCGATTGGTTACTATGCACAGTTACACCAGATTCTGTGTGCACGAGTTTTAGTAACTCTCCCCCAATGTATAACAAGAAATGTGCAATTTCAGTCAAAGATTAAAGAATTTACAAGAAGTTAGAGAGAAAAAAAAGGGTGAACTGCTCCAAGTGGTGTACTAAAGAAAACGCCTTCCTCAAAGTGGAAGCCAGGCTCAGCACGAGCAATTTTGAAGAAATGGATTCTGGACAGCCGCACTCCGATAAAAGCCTTTATTGTAATGAATAGTCAACGTTCATGTGACAACAGAAGCAGGACAAACTTTGACGCGTTTCACAACATCATTGTTGCTTAGTTATAGCTTCGACTAAGCAACAATGATGGTTGTGAAACGCGTCAAATGTTTTGTCCTGCTTCTGTTGTCACATGAACGTTGACTATTCATTACAATAAAGGCTTTTATCGGAGTGCGGCTGTCCAGAATCCATTTCTTCAATAAGTAAAAGAGGAAGTAAACCCTGATGGATTTTACTTCCTCTTTTGCTCCCTGCATAGCCTGCAAATTAAATGCATAATGAGCTAGTATGCATTGCATACTAGCTCATTATGTGATACTTACCTGCAAACGAAACCCGTGCTGTCCCCTTTGCAGGCTCTCCATCTTCGCCCCTCTTCCTTCTGGGGCCGCGGACTCTGGATCTGTGACTGACCGGAGCCGAGTGACATCACTCCCGCGCATGCGTGCGGAAGCTGTCAGTCACGGCACACGCTGGGGAAAAAATGCCACGGAGGTCCGTTTCTTCACAGCACATGCGCCAATGACGACATTGGCGCACTACAAGTGAAATATCTCCTAAATGGCGCACGTTTAGGAGATATTTCCACTACCTATAGGTAAACCTTATTCTAGGTTTACCTATAGGTAGAAGTTACACACAAGCATTTACAAGCACGTTAATATGATTTACTTTTTCTCCCTGAGATAAAAATCTGTACCATTGCCCAACTGTCTTACTGGAAATGGTTATTGTTCAAGAGAATGAAAAGTACAAAGCAATTTGTGTGAAAAACAAGCAACTAAGACTTCCAGATGTAAAAAAATAAAAAAGAGAAAAGGGTGTAGCCAGCAGTCTGCATGCAAAAAAAACTTGTCTAAAGCAGATCTTATCAACCACTGGCTTTTGGACCTCTGGAGCCTCAGATCTCTAGATACCTGTATAACACATTATATATATATATATATATATATATATATATATACACAGTATCTCACAAAAGTGAGTACACCCCTCACATTTTTATAAATATTTTATTATATCTTTTCATGTGACAACACTGAAGAAATTACACTTTGCTACAATGTAAAGTAGTTGGTGTATAGCTTGTATAACAGTGTAAATTTGCTGTCCCCTCAAAATACTGTAACTCAACACACAGCCATTAATGTCTAAACTGCTGGCAACAAAAGTGAGTACACCCCTAAGTGAAAATATCCAAATTGGGCCCAATTAGCCATTTTCCCTCCCCGGTGTCATGTGACTTGTTAGTGTTACAAGGTCTCAGGTGTGAATGGAGAGCAGGTGTGTTAAATTTGGTGTTATCGCTCTCACTCTCTCATACTGGTCACTGGAAGTTCAACATGGCGCCTCATGGCAAAGAACTCTCTGAGAATCTGAAAAAAAGAATTGTTGCTCTACATAAAGATGGCCTAGGCTATAAGAAGATTGCCAAGACTCTGAAACTGAGCTGCAGCACAGTGACCAAGACCATACAGCGGTTTAACAGGACAGGTTCCACTCCGAACAGGCCTTTCAATGGTCGACCAAAGAAGTTGAGTGCACGTGCTCAGTGACATATTCAGAGGTTGTCTTTGGGAAATAGACGTATGAGTGCTGCCAGCATTGCTGCAGAGGTTGAAGGGGTGGGGGGTTAGCCTGTCAGTGCTCAGACCATACGCCGCACACTGCATCAAATTGGTCTGCATGGCTGTCGTCCCAGAAGGAAGCCTCTTCTAAAGATGATGCAGAAGAAAGCCAGCAAACAGTTTGCTGAAGACAAGCAGACTAAGGATATGGATTACTGGAACCATGTCCTGTGGTCTGATGAGACCAAGATAAACTTATTTGGTTCAGATGGTGTCAAGCGTGTGTGGCAGCAACCAGGTGAGGAGTACAAAGACAAATGTGTCTTGACTACAGATAAGAATGGTGGTGGAGTGTCATGGTCTGGGTCTGCATGAGTGCTGCCGGAACTGGGGAACTACAGTTCATTGAGGGAACCACGAATGCCAACATGTACTGTGACATACTGAAGCAGAGCATGACCCCCCTCCCTTCAGAGACTGGGCCGCAGGGCAGTATTCCAACATGATAATGACCCCAAACACACCTCCAAGACGACCACTGCCTTGCTAGAAGCTGAGGATAAAGGTGATGGACTGGCCAAGCATGTCTCCAGACCTAAACCCTATTGAGAATCTGTGGGGCATCCTCAAACGGAAGGTGGAGGAGTGCAAGGTCTCTAACATCCACCAGCTCTGTGATGTCGTCATGGAGGAGAGGAAGAGGACTTCAGTGGCAACCTGTGAACTCTGGTGAACTCCATGCCCAAGAGGGTTAAGGCAGTGCTGGAAAATAATGGTGGCCACACAAAATATTGATATTTTTGGTCCAATTTGGACATTTTCACTTGGGGGGTGTACTCACTTTTGTTGCCAGCGGTTTAGACATTAATGGCTGTGTGTTGAGTTATTTTGAGGGAATATATAAATATATTTATAAACAATATATACTTTATTTCTCCCATATCTGAACTGTACTGTAGGAAACTACTTGCGATTAAGAAACGTACATCCTTATAACAAAGCTGGTTATCATTACTATTTTAGCCAAAGACGAAAAAAAAAAAAAAAGAGAAACTACTTTTTCATAGAGATCATTTCTAAAGTAGTTCTAAAGGCTCAAGGCTTTTTACCTTCATGCATTCTATTCCTTCTGTATGCAGCAGCCCCCCAATACTTACTTGAGCCCCATCTTGATCCAGAAATGTGCACGAGAGCCTCGGCTCTCCAGGGACTCTCACTCCTCATTGGCTAAGGCAGCGACAGGAGTCATTGGCTCTCGCTGCTGTCAATCACAGCCAGTGAGCCAATTAGGGGAGAGAGAGGGGGTGGGGCGAATATGAGTGTGTGATATGAGAAGACCTTGTCCGGATGCTGTGATTTTCACCTAAATAAGATGACATCAAAACTTCAGAATGTACGCTGCACCTCTTTTCCCCAACATGCACACCCTACAAAGGGATGCTCATACCATCTGAGCTTTTTGTTCAGAGCTGAGGCTAAGCCAAAAGTGGAATGGTTACATTATAATTACATGTCTGAACTCTGATGTCTATGGCTAACTCAGCCCTTATTTCAGGGCACAAGGTTAAACTTATTGGTGTGCCACTAGTCCTTCGTCGTCAAATCAACAGGCTTGGGTTAAGTACATGGCCAAAGAAGCAGAACCTAGGTAGCCCGTTATTTCGACATTCAGTAGTCAGATTGATGAGTACCATTTCCAACATTCTTCAATGAGTGTTGAGGTTTGCGCATAGAGGATGCTTAGGCTCGGTTCACATAGGGGCGACTTGTCAGGCGACCTAGTCGCCTGACAAGTCGCCTCCCGTTCTGTGCTACGGAACCGTTCTAATAGGAGCGACGCAAGTCGCTCCGACTTAGAAAAAGGTTCCTGTACTACTTTGGGGGCGACTTGGGGCGACTTGCATAGACTTCTATACAGAAGTCGTTTTGCAAGTCGCCTCAGAAGTCGTTTGCAGGTCGCCTCGCTGAGGCGACCTGCAAGTCGTGCCGCCCCTGTGTGAACCGGCACTTACTGTTATAACATTAAAATTAATCTAAATCATTAAAAAAAAAAATCAAAAGTAGAGTTTTTTTTAATTAAAGGACACTTTTTTTTATAAATGTCTTCTGCCAAAAGACTCCTTTACTTACAGGGGAACTCCAGAAAAATAAGATCTCAATTTAATTCCCATATATATTTATTATTTTTTTTTTTCATTTTATATGCTGCCTGCCCCCCTGCAGCTGACAGTTCAGTTCAGTTTTAAGTTAGGAAATATATATGGGAATTAAATTTCCCCTGTAAATCTGCACAGCACCAGTTAACTGTAGACTGTCCCTAGTGCCCCGTACACACGGTCGGACTTTGTTCGGACATTCCGACAACAAAATCCTAGGATTTTTTCCGACGGATGTTGGCTCAAACTTGTTTTGCCTACACACGGTCGCACAAAGTTGTCGGAATTTCCGATCGCCAACAACGCGGTGACGTACACCACGTACGACGAGACTAGAAAAGGCCGGTTCAGAACCAAGCGCGGCACCCTTTGGGCTCCTTTTGCTAATCTCGTGTTAGTAAAAGTTTGGTGAGAGACGATTCGCGCTTTTTCAGACTCGTGGCTTTCAGATCGTTTTCTGACGTTCAGTTTGTGCTTGTGGGTTTGTATCTGCTCTTCAGTGCGTGCAGTCAGTTCGTATCGGAGTTTTCTGTGTGATCTTGCCTGCTCGTTGCTGTTTTTCAGGTCGCTCTTCACAGGCCTTGCTGTTCTTCAGTGCGTTCTGTTACTTCGTTCTGAGCAGCCGACCGTTTTCTAGCCATGTTTCGTATGCGTACTCCTCGTACAGTTCGTGCTGTGCGGGGGCTTGGTGTTGGGGTCCTGACCTTGACACAAGTCCAGTCCATGAACAGGGTGGGGAGGAGTTCATGGACCAAGAATTGGTTGCTTCAGCGTGACCAGTTCTCTCATATGCCTTTGCTCCGTGAGAATAATCCTGATGATTTCAGGAACTTTCTCAGGATGACGGACCCCGTATTTCACCGTTTGTTGGCTTCGCTGACCCCCTATATCAGCAGGCAGGATACCTGCATGAGGCAAGCCATCACTCCGGAGCAGAGGCTGGTCGCTACCTTGCGGCATTTGGCCACAGGGAGAAGCCTGCAGGACCTCAAGTTCTCGACAGGCATCTCCCCCCAGGCTCTTCTTTGTGGACATTTACTGCTTGTGTTTGTTTTAGCTGACCCTGACAGAAATGTGTGGAGTGCAGAAAATGTCGTGATTGTGTAACCTTATTCAAAGCACTGTTGGCTGTTATTTACTAAATGCAAAGACACTTTTCACTACAAGTGCACTTGCAACTGCACTGAAACTGCACTTGTAGTGCAAAGTGGATTTCCCCTTAGGAAATAACCCCCATTTTCTCATAAAACAACAATTACATCACCCCAAAAGTGTTGTAGTGTTGAGACAATAATCCACACATTCTTGATGAACAATCTTTTTAATACCTGCACAATCACATGTGCATTTACCAAAGGTTTTTCTGACAAACCGACATGTTTGTTGTATAACAATTTTTGTGGTGTCATTATCCAAAATCAAAATGTGCATTTTATAGAAAACAGGCCTGTGTAAAACCAACAAGAAAGACACAAATCTTGATCTTACAAAGTTCACATTTGGTAGAACTGGAAGGCAATATCAGACATGAGTATTTAGGAACTGTGTTTGATATAGCGTTCAGATGGGGGGAAATCACCCCTGGAAAAGCCAAATTTGGAAGATGCACACAAATTTCCCAATGTCAACATGTGCTATCTGCCATCAGGGGGGATCAAGGGATGTGTTTTGGGGGAGAAAGCCCTTCCTCACCGCTACTTTATAATTGAGGAAGGGGTTGCACCCCCAAAACACGTCCATTGATCTCCCGTGATGGCAGATAGCACATGTTGACACACTGTGTGCATCCTCCAAATTTGGCTTTGGGAAAAATCACAAAAACATTTCGCACATTGTAGCAGACAAAAGAAGAAAGTGATTTGGAGGTGCTTTAAACTTGCTCCAAAACATCAATGATGTTTTTATATTTTGGAATAACATCATTGATGTTTTGCTTGATGTTTTCCAATTGTAAATTACACCCCATGATCTCCCCGATCAGGATCTGGGCACTTTCGGATGTGAAAGGATCTGGATCCACAACCTCACGATCACCTAAAAAGAGAGGAAACCCAAAATAAATTAGGTTTGCAAAAAAATGCCGCCATCCATCTCTTATCGGAGCCTGTGGTTGCAGACACTCACCTGTTGTGGTGACTACTTCCACCACGTCTTTATCCTCCTGCTCAGCTTGTGTTGGGTGGATTTCCCCTTCTTCCAGAGGGGGGGGGTCTCTGGTCTCCTCGGATGAGGGGTGTCCTCCGAGTCTTTTCTCCCCTATGTAAAACAAAAATGGTATAATTAGCACACAGATATTTGAGGTTAGAACTATAAAGATGAAACATTGCTTGGAAGTGGGGTACAATTGTCTATTTTAGCCGAGTTCCAAGATGTAGCTTTTTTAGTGTCCTTTGTCAAGCTGCAATACTTTACCTGTTTGGTAAAAGCTTCACAGATGTAGCCCCCCCTATAGTATACAGTGGGGCACCTGTGTGGCCCCCCTAATAAAAATGGTGTTCTTGTGTCCCACACTAGTGCTCCAGTGTCAAGATGTGAAAACAGCTGCTGAGTGTCCTCTCCTTACACACAATCTAGTTTGCATTTCATTCTAGTAACAAAGCCATCTACACAACCCAATTCTTTGAAGACAAGTATAGGGCGTCAAAATGGTGGCCAAATGCATATGGCCTAAACAATGGTATTTTATCGTCCGAAATAACAATGTGTGATCCGAACGAATAATGTGCCCATGAACATGAAAGTTGCCATTTTAAACTGTACAACAGTTCCTAAAAGCACATGGAGCAGCACGAACGTAATAAACATAAAGAATAGGAACACAGCACAACTACTTACTTTTTTGCAGCAGATCTTTCTGTACTGCTCATGTTCTCGTAATTTCAGGTCCGACCACCGCTTCCTGAGCTGATCTTTCGATCGTCCTACCCCGAATTTCCGGTGCAGACTCCTGACCACTTTCGCCATGATCTTGGCCTTTCGGACATTGGGGTTGGGGTAAGGCCCATACTTTCCATCATAGTCGGCCTTCTTCAGGATGTCCACCATCTCCAACATCTCCCCAAAGGACATATTTGAGTCCTTTAATCTCCTTCTGGATTGGGACGTTTCAGGCTCCAGCCTTTCCTCCTCCTCCTCCTCCTCGTTGCTGTACTTAGCACTATCCTGCTGTCTCTCCGCCATGTGCTCTTCCTCCACTGCGCCGAACGAAAAGGGGCGGGGACTAGACTAGAAAGAACGTCAGGGGTGGGCGGAGTTATACGCATGCGCAGTGTGTATAAATCGTAACGCGCGCGTCTTACGTACGATCTGTGAGCGGAGGAAGGAGCATCGGAGACGCCGATCGTGTTAACGAAGGTAGGATCTAAACTTGGGCCTATACTGCTTCGAAATGGAAGCCTATATTGTAACAAGATTAGGGGAGTTTGGCCTGACATTAGGGTTTGTCTTGTGTTGTGTCTTGCAGAGAAAATGGATGGGTTCAACGACCACAATTTCCTGCCCCTGTTCATAGACAAGTACAGGGAGCTGCCCTGTCTGTGGCAAGTGAGACACCCCCATTATAATCACAAACAGAAGAGGCAGGCAGCGCTGGAGAAACTGCTGGAGTTGGTGAAGCCGGTGGTCCCCACAGCAACCATCCCTTATTTAAAAGCTAAAATTGGTGGCCTGAGGAGCACTTATCTTAGGGAGCGCAAGAAGGTCACAGATTCCCAGAGGTCCGGAGCTGCAGCAGATGACGTTTATGTCCCCAGGCTGTGGTACTACGAGAGACTGCGATTTCTGTCAGACCACACTGAAGTCAGGGAATCCCTCTCCACTCTTCCTTCCACTCTTCCTTCCACCCCAGCCGAGGCTTCCGATGTCCAACCTGGGCCTTCCAGCCAGGAAGAAGTGGAGGAGCCCAGCTGGAGTCAGGTATAGCATTCTTCTACAGATTTCTGGTCAATAAATAAATGATGTTTATTAGATGTTATTATTGATCACTAATTGCTGATTAAAAAAAGTGCTTTACATATCAATAGACAGTAGTGGGCACCCAAAATTGGGACAAGAATGAAAACTGCTGGGCTCAGAAGGATAGTCTGTTATATTTGTTAACATTCAATTTGCAGCAGTCAGGAGGTGAAAATTGTGTGTGATTGATGAATAAAAAACTAAAACTATGTCCCTTTTTCATACACAGGAAGACCTCAGCCAGGAGGAGGCTGTGGAATGTGGCAGCCAGGAGGAGGCGGGGATTATTAGTGTCAGCCAGGAGGAGGCGGGGATTAGTGGCAGCCAGGAGGAGGCGGGGCTAAGTGTCAGCCAAGAGAAGCCTGGGACAAGTCGCAGCCTGACTGAGTCTCAGGTCCCTCCCCTCCGCCTGCCATATAAACGAGCCAGGAAGGCCACTCCGAGTCCCGTGCAGGATTCAGCGTATAGGCTGATCCAGGAGGCTTTGGTGTCCCTCAGAGCCTTCCCCAGTCCTGAAGAGGCTTTTGCCTGCATGGCTGCCACAAAATTGCAGGGCATGCAGGAGGGCCAACGCAAGATCTCTGAGGACCTGATTTATAAAGTCCTTCGTAAGGGGTTGAGTGGGGAACTGACACACAAGACGGATGTCATTGAGAGGGTCGATCCTCCTCCTCCTCCTCCTCCTGCTGCCACAACTCCACCACCACAGCCAAAGCCTGTAAGGAAGCATGGAAAGAAGACCAAAGAGTGATGACCCTGGGTTCAGTCTGGTCCGACAGAAGATGCAGTCTCTTGTATGACCACAGCCTGGGGACACAGATGTCATCTGCTGCTTTCCGGATCTCTGGGACTTCTGGACCAGACTGCCCTCCCTTAGATATGGACTCCTCAGGCCACCAATTTTGCTTTTAAATAATTGATGTGTGCCCCGGGGGTCCAAGGCTTCGCCCACTTCTGCAGTTTCTCCAGCGTTGCCTCCCTCTTTGTTTAGTTGTGAGCCCTTAATAAAAATTTTTTAGGGAAATTCTACTCTCCTGTGTGTGTTTTCATCCAAAAAGGACAGTTTGTTGGTGACGATTCAGGTACATTTCTAAAGTACAATGTGAAATTAACAAGGGACAACAACACCAAACAATCTCCTACACATTAAATAGAACAACATATTAGTGGTGTTGTGGGAACTTGTCACCAAAAACACACACAAACATTTTCGGGAGTACAAATCAAAATCACCAAAAAAATAAAAAATAAAAAAGAGAAACACAAAAAAAGAATCTACATTAAAGTCCAAAAATAACAAAAAATTTTGTTGTCAGATGTGAGAAATCTAAATATATTGAGGGAATCCAGATAAATAGTAACGAAATAAGTTTGTGAGAAGTGTGTGTGAATATGAGCATCAAAACTACTTAATTCTTGTCACATTATAAAGAAGAAGAGAGTGCGCTGTATTAAACCATTTTGAACATTGCAGCGTGACGAAAGTGCTGTATCCATTCCGAACGCTACGTTTACCAGAACGAGCTGTCCCGTGTCGGAATTTCTTCTGAGCATGCGTGGCACTTTGTGCGTCGGAACAGGCCACACACGGTCAGAATTGACGCGATCGGATTTTGTTGTCGGAAAATTTTATCTCCTGCTGTCCAACTTTGTGTGTCGGAAAATCCGATGGAAAATGTCCAATGGAACCCCCACACGGTCGGAATTTCCGACAACACGCTCCGATCGGACATTGTCCATCGGAAAATCCGACCGTGTGTACGGGGCATAACTGAACTGCCATTAAGTAGTAGGTAATGGTGTTGTTGTACATGTAGTCCCATGTCAGAGTTGCATCTAGTATCCTTGTGTAGTGCCCCAGTAGGCTACATGAGTTGAAATGTAGTTTTTGCACTAACACAGGTCCAAATAATCCAATCCATAGTATGAAGCTGTCCTAAGCTGTAATAGGCTGATTTTTGGTTTGTAAATATTCTGCCCCACAAACACTCAGTGGCTCTTCAGTTACCAGTACTTAGAATAAGTGCTAATGCAACGTGAACTTAAAAAAAGCAGGTCAAGTCACACATCTCACATACAGTCCTTCTAGTCTTACATAATCTTTTTAATGTTTTATCTTTGTTTCCATGAGGCGGCGATTTCTGTATGTGAGTGTTGTTAAATAGGCTCTTTGGAGATTCTTAGGCTCCGTAGGAAAACCTTAGAAGACGACATCTGGTCAGTGTCAGGCCCAGCAGTACTGTTATAAAACCTGCTGATAGCTGGCTTTACCGAGCGCAGTTGAAGAAGAAATACTGTATAGTCTTTTTAATGATTTTCTCAATACACATATGAAAGCGATCACCCTAATAGAAAGAAGTGCATTGATGTGTTATAATGTTCTAAAAAAAATCATTCTGTGCACACTTTGTAAATATTTTTGTATACAGTGTGTATTTCAGCCGTATTTGATCATTACATATGCAGGCTCTGCTTCCTGTGACAAGCATATCTTGTTGATCCTGTTTTCCTACTGCACGTCTAAGTGCTTTTTCAGACAGGCAGCCAGGGGATGGTAAAAACAGGAAGCTGAGCTGCGGTTTATCAGCTGCCCACCTGAACTGTCCCAATACAGCCAGAGAGGGCTGTACAAATGCCGCGGCAGTGGCATTTTTAACTTGGAGTGCAGAGTTTGACAGGCGGTATGGCCTATCAAACTCGCCCTTTGAGTTTAATGGGGCAGTGTCGCAACTATGTGTAATGCACATGATTGCAACGCAGTAAAACAGAATTAACGAGTTAAATCAGGGGGTAAAGAGGAGTTATAATGCCCCCTCTCAGCCTGTCAAATGCCTTCTTAAAAGCAATCTGAACGTGGATCGCTCTTCTGAGGGGACCACACTCCATGGCGAGTGTGAAAGCACCCTAGCAGTTCCTAACATATATACTGCGGCAGGGCGGCCCGGATGCGCAAAATCACGTACCTGTACGTGATTTTGTGTGTGCGATCTGGGGCATGCATGTGTGGCACCGGAGGCCCACTCACGCTGTCATTGGATAAAGTGGGAGCCAATCAGCGGGTCTGGCGACTGCGATGGTCACCTGGACCCGCCGATCGTTCTAAGGAAAGGCAGATTGCCATTTCGTGAGAGAGGAAAAGGGAGATCTTTTGTTCTAAGGAAAGGCAGATTGCCATTTCGTGAGAGAGGAAAAGGGAGATCTTTTGTTTCTAAGCAGAAACACAGATCTCTCTTTTCCTCCAGCGCATCCACTCCACCCACAGTTAAAAAGCACTCCCTAGGAGCACACTTAACCCTTTCATTGCCCCTGATGTTAACCTCTTCCCTGCCAGTGTGATTTATACAGCGACAGTGCATTTTTTTTAGCACTGATACTGGTGTCAGTATTGTTGTCACTGGTCCCCAAAAAGTATCACTTAGTGTCAGATTTGTCTGCCGCAATGTTGCTGTCCCACTAAAAATTTCTGATCAATGCTTATTGGGATTTTATTTACCAAAAACATGTAGTAGACTACATATTGGCTTAAATTGATGAAAATTTTATTTTTTTTATTGGGTATGTTTTATAGCAGAAAGTAAAAAATATTGTTTTTTTTTCCAAAATTTTAAAAAAATTGTTTATTTGTTTTGTTAAAAAATAAAAACCACAGAGGTGATCAAATACCACCAAAAGAAAGCTCTATGTGTAGGAAAAAAAGGACACATATTTTATTTGGGTACAGCGTTGAACGACCGCGCAATTGTCAGTTAAAGCAACGCAGTGCAGTATTGCAAAAAAAAAAAATATGAACGATAAGGATATGACAAAGAGATGTCTCCAAAAGAATAGCCATTAATAGGATCAACTACAGTGTATCAAAAATAAGAAAAAACTTTACTGAAAAAATTCAGCCATAAGATTATTCCACTAGGGGTATAATGTCACCATACTAGTGAAACCAACCCCCAGCCCCAGTGCACCCAGTTAAAATACAATTAAAAATTGACAACGTTGCCACAATGTGGCCCCATACTCAACACCCCCCCCACACACACACTCATTCGTATCCAATAAGGAAGGACTGGGATTGCTAAGATTACTTTTGTTTGGTTGTACAATCTGCACCTAGCATGTCCTATACAGGACTTGTGCAGTAGTTGTATAGATAGATTCAGGTGAACAGATATATAAGTCACTTGTGATGGAAAAAGCACTGATATAGGTATTCTTGGACTGGTCTGGGTGCACTGGGGCGGGGGGTTGGTTTCACTAGTATAATGACATTATACCCCTAGTGGAAACATTTTATGCCTGAGTTTTTTCAATAAAGTTTTTTTTTATATTTGATACACTGTGGTTGATCCTATTAATGGCTATTCTTTTGGAGACATTTTTTTCCAAAAAATGATACACTGCTGAGATACCCCACTCATGTGGTATAGACGTGTATAGAGACTCAACTTCGATACCAACCAGAAGGACGTCACCGGGAAAGGTCAAGTTCATATTCTTGTTAAGGGCATCACTCGTATCTCTCACATATGATGGTCGTATACTCACTAGATCCTTAGTATAAGAGTCTATATATATACCGACTCGTTCTAGTGGGCCCCTAATTGCAGAAACAATTGGCCGCCCCGGTGGGTCCTCCTGGTTTTTACGGATCTTTGGAATGAAGTAGAATGTTGGAATATTAAAATCATACACTTTCAAATAATTTAGCTCCTTTTTAGTGAGTAAGTCCACATCAAAGGCCCAGTGGAGCTTATCATTATTCAACCCAACCAATTGTAGGAAAGGATTGAAGTCTAACTTTTTGTAGGTAGACTTGTCTGATAATAGACCTCTTTCTCATATTTATCAGTGGAAAGGAGGACCATATTTCCTTCCTTATCACTGGGTTTAATTACGAGTTGTTCTGCGCCCTGAAGTTCCTTTAATGCTTGCAGTTCATCTGGATAAAGATTATCAACTGTTTTAACTGTCCAGTTGACCTTTTTGGAGGTCCTCTTGGACAAGATCTAAAAATGCACCAAGCCATTTATCTTTCCTAAATTGGGGCATGGAAATCTGATTTTCAAGTCAGGACTCCTTCTCCAAGATGTTGTTTCAGTGGATCCTTCATCATCCAAAGATGCTGCACCTTTCTGTAATAGAGAAACTAGTTGATCAATGGCTACTGTATCTATTGCATTGGTTTCTCCGGTAGGTAGGTTATTATCCTATCCCGCCAAATAAATTTTCTTATAATATACTTTCCTTAAAAATAGGCATAGATCCTTATAAACATCAAAATAGTCCATTCTAGATGTTGGCGAGAAGGACATGCCTTTTTTCAAAAGGTCTAAATGTCTATTTTCAGACTAGAAGTCTGAGAGGTTAATTATCTTCATATCACCTAGACTAGCAGTTTCCTGTACTGGTGTTATAGGATCTTCTAACAGGAGTGTTTCTGGCTCCTGGTAGTTGTACGGTCCGTATTTCTGGGATCCCCCAGCCCTCTGTTTCTCCCGCTGCCTTTTCCCCTTCCTCCATCTATTGTTTTGTCACCTTTCAGGATACCCCTGAATGGGGGAGGATCCCCCTCTTCCTGTTGTTCCTTCTCTAAAAAAGTACATTGGGGCCAGTACTTGAGGGAAACCTATGTCGTCGAGAACGACTTCTACTGCCTCTAGGGGTAAGGTCAAAGATCTCACCCCTAGCCCAATCTTCTAAATCCCTTTTAAACTTAGATTACTTTGTCAATTTGAGATTTTTTCAAATTATATCGGTTTCTTTTTTAAGTAGATCATTAAATTTCTCAAAGTCTGGCTTATCTTTGAAGGGTTCTAACTTCCGACTACTCTCATCTATTTGTATTTGTAATGTTAGTAGCTGTTCTTTTTCCTCTTCAACTATAAGTTTCATTACTTCCAGACCATGGTCAATACCTTGTTTTCTTCACTTATCAAGGAACCGCTCTGTTTGTAAATGGGTGGCAGGCACCACTTTCTCCCTTAGACCTCTAGGGATAATCTTATTACTGATATATGATTCAGGAGAAAGTATATCCCATTTTCTATTAAGGGATCTAATAATGAGTTTTTTATAGTCCTTAAATAAGGGTTTGATATCGTCCTCTTCCTGGGTATCAGTTTCCATATTGTCTCTACTGAAGGTAGCCCGTATTTCAGCATCAAATTCATCTCCTATCACAACCGCCATTGTCCCGTGCATATAAGGATGTGATCACACTTATACTCATGTACCTGAGATCAAAAGATGAAATAGACAAAAAATCAAAAATCAAATCAAACATAGGACTCACTTTCCAAATCATAGAATTTTAATATTTAATTATCACCGATTCGTCCAATGGACGGGATACCTTAAAGACTAAAAGGATTCACTATATGAATGATAAGGATATGACTAAGAGATGTATCCAAAAGAATAGCCAACCACAGTGTATCAAAAATAAGAAAAAACTTTATTGAAAAAATTCAGCCATAAGATTATTCCACTAGGGGTATAATTTCACCATACTAGTGAAACCAACCCCCTCCCCCAGTGCACCCAGTTAAAATACAATTAAAAATTGACAACGTTGTCACAATGTGGCACCAGACTCAACACCCCCCACACACACACACACACACACACACACACACTCATGCGTGTCCAATAAGGAAGGACTGGGATTGCTAAGATGACTTTTGTTTGGTTGTACAATCTGCACCTAGCATGTCCTATACAGGACTTGTGCAGTAGTTGTACAGATAGATTCAGGTGAACAGATATATAAGTCACTTGTGATGGAAAAAGCACTGATATAGGTATTCTTGGACTGGTCTGGGTGCACTGGGGCGGGGGGTTGGTTTCACTAGTATAATGACATTATACCCCTAGTGGAAACATTTTATGCTTGAGTTTTTTCAATAAAGTTTTTTTTTATATTTGATACACTGTGGTTGATCCTATTAATGGCTATTCTTTTGGAGACATCTCTTTGTCATATCCTTATCATTCATATAGTGAATCCTTTTAGCCTTTATGATATCTCATCCATTGGACGAACCGGTGATAAATAAATATTACAATTCTATGATCTGGAAAGTGGGTCCTATGTTTGATTTGATTTTTGATTTTTGACTATTGTCAAAAATTAGCCTGGTCAGGAAGTGGGTAAATCCTTCCGCAGCTGAAGTGGTTAATAGCAATGCACTCTTTGCATACTTTAATGACATGAAAAACCCACTTTGTGCATGGCAGCCACAGGAAAGGACTCAGAAGCATATTTTTTTATTTGTGGAAGAAGAGATGGATGTTTTACTTAAAAAAGAAATATGTTTTAGTAATGCTGACATGTTCCCTGTTGTATGCATGTCAGTTTTAATGACAGGTCCATTATTAATCCCTCATCACTGGTGTCTTATTACTACAAATTCTTCTTTACATACTTTTCTTGTATGATAACTTTCACCTGTTATCTGGTACCTTCATGTAAGAAAATCATTCACATTTATTTTGTCCTCTGGTAAAAAGCTTTAATAAAGAGGTAAAGGTCTGACTTGACCTTTACTTGAAGCCGTTCTGTCACTCTAAAATTGGTATTTTCTTTCCTGCATCCCAACCATATTCACAAGTTTAATTTGTTGTTATTTTTATGTTTTTGTTATTTTCCAAACTGGTCTCGCCCCTGCCACCATTCTCACCCAGGCGAGAACATCATGTCCCTGCTCCTCCCAGGAGACTGCAAGAGCAGAAATACAGAGTGGCCATAGGGCAGACCTGTGTGTGTCATCAGAGCTGGCTGTCTGAACCTGGAAGAGACAGCTGGACTCCTGATGACATCAGAGAAGAAGATGGCAGTGCTGGACCTGGCATGTAGCAGTGGTGCATGGATCATAGTGAGACAATTTTGGAGTTTATAGGGAGGTGAGAATGTCAATTGAGGACAAACAGCTAAAAAAAGATTAAAAAAACAGTGGGGAGTGAAGTTCCTCAGTATATTTGTCCAGTGACACGGCACAAAGTGTATTGGATACAATTGCTATTGGTTAAAAGGCTGCTCTGGTTTAAAGCCCAAATGAAGCCACATAAATAAATATACAGTAATAGTAACAACCACCAAAGTTATAGTCTTAGTGCTATTTTTCCTATTATGGCAGTTATGCAGGGTATCTACAGTAGTTATCACTGTACAGTCTGATATGCATCAGAAAGAACCAAAGATTATGTTTATCAAAGAAAGATAAGCAGATGGTTTAATCTGGAAAAATCGAATGATGCCCCCTTCCTAGTGAACAGATCTACGTCGGCCTTAGATGATTTGAATCTCTGCCGTTTCAGCAGGGACATCGCTTCCAGGGGGCAGTATCAAGGGGAGCCTGACTAAAAGGGGACCATTTTAACCCCTTTCTACACACATATGGCAGGGTGCCTGGTTTCAAGGGAATTCAAACTTAGTATTATTATGCATTGAAAGCAAAAGCTAATTGTTACTTAAAATAATAATGTTGCAATGTGCCTAATGAATCTTGTGAAATGAAAACTGTAATAACAGATATTAAAATTAACTTATGAGGATAGCAATACTGAAGCTTCCATTGTTGACTTTTCAATCAATGCTGAATGTCATTGCTACTCAATGAATGACTAGCCTGCAACAAGCATGCAAGATGGAAATTTAACCTTGTTAAACTTCGTTGGCCGCATGCTTATTTTGGGTAGGTTGTAAGGTCAGGGTCAGAATGACAGCCCTTCTGCCTAAGTAAAAAGTCAGCATAGCCAGATACCATATTTCTATCCAATTTTATAAATATATCAGAAAACTCAGATTAAAAAATAATTTCGATGAATGTTTGATTACAGCTGTTTGAATTTCTCAGATTGGGACTGGCATGCAGAATGTGATAGCACATATACATAACTAATTAGTACACACATACTAAAACCACTTTAGATGGAGCTTATTAACCTTCCAGCATGTAGGCAGGTGCAGTTTATCCTCCATTCTGTAGATGAAACTGTGTTGCCGTGCCTCTGTAGAGATGGAGTGGAAGAAGGGAGGAATGTTGTTCCTCTGCAGACTCCATAGGTGTCACCATAGGTGCAGTGGTCCCATTGGACACGGCAACAACTGGGTGTAATACATAGCAGTGCCCAACTACAGTTGCGAGTGGCTAGAGTAAGGATAGAAACACTGCTTACTATGGACAGTGAATTAGCCTAGGGAAAGGCTCCTGTTCCAGAAGGAAGAGAGCTGAGACACTGCTGTCTGCTCTGCAATTCACCGATATATGAAATTTCTTCATACAGTTGTTTCAAGTGCTGCTGTTACCGCCACTCTGCCAGTCAGCCACCCCTCTTACAAATGCTGCTTCAGCAATGTAGGCCATGCCAGTGTGATATATTTTGGTGCTGAAGTTGTGCCATATTGGCTTCAATTTGTTGGTGTATCTAAATCTGCTAGTACATTTAACACTACCCTCAACCGCAGACTGACAATGCTGCTGTCTGCTTTTCCCTTGTGCCCCTTCATCCAGAGTGAGTGCAATCTAATACAGGAGGTGAAAAACACCAGGTGAAAACAGAGAGGAAAAAGCATAAAACAGAAAACATTCAGCCACCACATCTAATGATTGGTAAGGTGCAATATTTTACATTTTTGGTTTTGGGATTAATACTTCTTTCAAGTGTTTTGCCACAGTTATTACAGCCATACTACTATGCTAGTGATTGCCGTTTTTTGCTCAACATGTTGTGTTTTTACGTAATACCCATCAATACCCATAATAACTGTTCAACCTGTTCCTGGACTTAGTGTGCTGTTCTTCCAACTTGGGTACCACCTGTCTAGCCCCGCCCACAAGCATATCTTTGGATGGTGGGAAGAAACCAGAGTACTCAGAGAATACTCATACAAAAGTATGACTGGGAGGTAGGCGAGTGTAAATGGACTGTGTACCATTTTTCCAGACCTAAACATGAAGGATTGGAGGCAGCCTGATGTAATCCACGCCTTTCTTAATACTTTACTGCTAGGTATTTATCAGATATAACTCGATTTCTTCTATATATTTTCCACAAAAGATTAAAATACAAATAGAGAAAGTGAAAGTTCTACCCTCCTTAACATTTCTATTTCAGTAATAATACACTTTACTATACAAACAATTCTCCAAATTCTCCTCTGCCTGCTAAAGCCATCATACAGCTAGTCTCTAAGCTCCCTCCCACCTCTGTATTTCCAAAGGATGCAATGACCAGGACATGTAGAAATTTAAAGCCTGTGTTCTCCCTGAGGGGTTAAATCATTACCAGAGGAAGTATAACATTCCTTCCATATCAACGCCAAATCTGGTTCCCATGCCTCCAGTCTAGACCTCTTAACCCTTACAGTGGGTTAGCTTATGATATATTTTGTTAGTAAGCATAAGGAGTGATAAACTGTTAGGGAAATTTTGGAAATGCTTCAAGTTCCTCGTTGTTATTAGAAGGGGAACTTCCAAGGATATTACTGTTGTGTTCCATACCTTTCAAAAGTTAAAATGATATGCCTATTGATAAACTGGTTCCCAGGGTACCAGTGGGAAAGTTTTGTTGTGCCTTTATAAAGAGCCTGAGAAAAAATGTTGGAGCAAACGTAGGACCAAAACACTGCAAAAAAAATTAAAAATGTTCTGTTTCTAAATGTTGGTCCACTGATCCAACAGACAGTAAAGGGCATTTCATATCATGGCACTGTGCATTAATGTGGTCATCATGCCTTAAGTGTAACAACATCTATGTGTGCAATCACTGAGAAATATTATTAAAGTTTATGAGCAGGCCTCCAATGATCCCCACTTGCTTTCTGCACATCCTTGAGTAGCGTGAGTTTTTTGGTAATATGCATCATAGCTTGGCTCCACTCCTTCCACACCAAGAGGCCAGATTCTCATCTTTCCTCACTGTACTGTAGTATAGGCTCTGAGTACTAGCTAAAAGCTCTCATCTTGCCTCCTGACACTAGCTAAAAGCTAGAGCTAAGAACCTATACTACAGTAACATGAGGCAATTTGAGAATCTGGCTTTTTGGTGTTGAAGGATTATCTGCTCACATCTTCTCCCTCTTCCTGTTTCCTGACCCTAGGGACATGACTGACATTAATGCAGCACTGCACTTTTCCCTAATGTCCACAAAAGATCACACTGGTCCTGGCTAGCGTTCATCTAAATCCCATTTAGAAAGTATTTTCTCATGTGTAGAGAGTATTTGGCAACCACCAATTTTCTAGTCCTACAATCTCATAGATGCTTAAAAATGTTTGAATTGTTTGAATTTTCAAACACAGTAGATATTTCATTCTACAGCACACTGAAAGCACACATTCCAACTTGGGTTAATAACACTGGAATTTGTAAGAAATTCTTAAAAAAAGTATAAAGCTTTGGAAATAGCAAAATTCTGTTCCTAGGAATAAAAATGTCGTAAACACTGATCCACTGGATAGGCTGAGTACAACATTAGGTGATGTCTTGTTTCATGGTGGCTTGATAATCATAGTAAGTAATCTTAGCAATTCAAGTTGTAAATCAAGATTCATTGATTAAAATTCAACATTTTCAAACACAATGAGTTTAATTTACTAAAGGCAAATATACTGTGCACTGCAAGTGCACTCAAAGTGCATTTTCTCTCGATCTGAGGGGAAGTGCTGAAATGAAGGGAGGCTCTGCTGACTTCTCTCATCCAATCATGTACAATCAAAAATGCTATTTTATATTTTCCTTGCATGTGTCTGAGTATTCTTTGCAAAGTGAAACTTTAGCCCATTTACTAAGCTCTGGAGCAAGTGCACTTGCAGTGCACAATATATTTGACTTAGTAAATCAACCCCTTTGAGTGCATGGATCCTTTCCATGAACAAAAAGTTTGCCCATTTGCCCAAGTGAGTGATGCTTATTCTTCCAAAGTGCCCCTTTGGATTTATTTGGGTTTTAACAAACCATACATTTTCTGAAAGCATAGGACTGGTAGAACAAAAAGACAGTGCTGCTAATTTTGTATGTCGTGCGAGGGTTGTGTAAATGTTTTCAAGTCAATAAAAATAAACTAAAATCATTGCTAATGCACACAAGCACAATATACAGTAACTTACAATTTTCCTACTAAATCTAATAAATAAAACTGTATTGAGTTATTAAATACAGTACACTTACAATACAAATCAATATAGGAGGGAATCAGAAGGCCCTGCTCGTTAGAGCTTACAATCTAGTACTAGAAAACACATGAAACCCCCATTAATGAGTGGGGCTTTAAAAGTGACCAAAAACAGTCAATTGTATCAAAAAATTGAAGTTTATTACAAAAACATATATTGGGTAAAAGGACTTAAGTCATCAAGGGCAAAAGAATACATCAGCATTTGTGCATTTATATGGATTGCAATATATATATACAGACACATATAGGCTTAGTGGATGAACCCGACGTTTCCGGCTTGATGCCCTTCTTCAGGGATTTTTTAACATCCAGAGCCAGGTGTCTATTAAAAAAACACATATGTCATTAAATGAACATTTGATACATACAGTATATATATTTTTTCGAAAAATAGACTAGAGTAAAATTACATAAAACCACACAAAGTAGGTAGCGTGGGTCACATACCAGAGAATATAATTAACCTATACGTAGTGGGAACAGGGAAGGTCCCATATAGCAATAAGATAAAAGGGTAGAAAAAGCTGCTTCCATGTGGCCCCAAATCGTTCCGCAGGGATCCCCCAATGAAGGTCCAAAAAGGCCCCCCAGCAAAAAGTTAGATCAATTGATCTGAAATTAAGATAAAATATAATGGGGTAAATAGTGATATATTATCAGCAAAGTTTGGAATAATATACCACTATATACCCTATTATATTTTGTCTTAATTTCAGATCAATTGATCTGACTTTTTGCTGGGGGCCTTTTTGGACCTTCGTTGGGGGATCCTTGCAGAACGATTTGGGGCCACGTGGAAGCAGCTTTTTCTACCCTTTTATCTTATTGCTATATGGGACCTTCCCTGTTCCCACTACATATAGGTTAATTATATTCTCTGGTATGTGACCCACGCTACCTACTTTGTGTTTTTATATGTAATTTTACTCTAGTCTATTTTTCGAGATAAAATATATATACTGTTTGTATCAAATGTTTATTTAATGACATATAAGTTTTTCTAATAGACACCTGGCTCTGGATGTTAAAAAAGCCCTGTAGAAGGGCATCAAGCATCAATCGGGTTCATCCACTAAGCCTATATATGTCTGTATATTTATTGCATTCCATATAAATGTACAAATGCTGATGTATTCTTTTGTTCTTGATGACTTAAGTCCTTTTACCCAATATATGTTTTTGTAATAAATTTCTATATTTTGATACAATTTACTGTTTTTGGCCACTTTTATGCCCCGTACACACGGTCGGACATTGATTGGACATTCCGACAACAAAATCCTAGGATTTTTTCCAACGGATGTTGGCTCAAACTTGTTTTGCGTACACACGGTCGCACAAAGTTGTCGGAATTTCCAATCGCCAAGAACGCGGTGACGTCAACCACGTACGACGAGACTAGAAAAGGCCAGTTCAGAACCCTTTGGGCTCCTTTTGCTAATCTCGTGTTAGTAAAAGTTTGGTGAGAGACGATTCGCGCTTTTTCAGACTCGTGGTTTTCAGATTGTTTTCTGCTGTTCAGTTTGTGCTTGTGGGTTTGTATCTGCTCTTCAGTGCGTGCAAGCAAGCTACGCGTGACTTTGATTAGTCATTGTGTTCTTGTTCATTCGTTACTGTTTTTTCAGGTCGCTCTTCACAGGCCTTGCTGTTCTTCAGTGCGTTCTGTTACTTCGTTGTGAGCAGCCGACCGTTTTCTAGCCATGTTGCGTATACGTACTCCTCGTAGAGTTCGTGCTGTGTGGGGGCTTGGTGTTGGGGTCCTGACCTTGACACAAGTCCAGTCCATGAACAGGGTGGGGAGGAGTTCATGGACCAAGAATTGGTTGCTTCAGCGTGACCAGTTCTGTCATATGCCTTTGCTCCGTGAGATCCGTGAGAATAATCCTAATGATTTCAGGAACTTTCTCCGGATGACGGACCCCGTATTTCACCGTTTGTTGGTTTTGCTGACCCCTTATATTAGCAGGCAGGATACCTGCATGAGGCAAGCCATCACTCCGGAGCAGAGGCTCGTCGCCACCCTGGCGATGGGGAGAAGCCTGCAGGACTTGAAGTTCTCGACAGTCATCTCCCCCCAGGCTCTGGGGATCATTATCCCAGAGACCTGTTCTGCCATCATCCAGGTCCTGCAGAAGGACTATATTAAGGTAAGATTTTTATCCTTTAATATCACATTTTATTATATTTAATGTTTGATAATATATAGTATTTTTTTCCTCATTCCCTAATTTCCATGATTGTAATATGCTGTGAATGTCCCCTTTGTCCTCATGCATGCGGGATTTTTATGTAATTATTTTTTTTGGTCCTTCATACATATTTGCCTTCACTTACCTCCCCAGCATGGTCTCCTGGCCCTATATTCAGCTCATGTAGTCACTTAACAATGTATTTTATCAGCTCCATAGTAGTGCTTTACCCTAAACACCCCTAAAATGTTTTTAAATGTGATTTGTGCTTTAAATTCAGGCAGAGTGCCAGAGGCTTTTTTTGGGGGGGTCCTCAAATCATTTGGAACCCTCCCTTCCCCCAACTGCTAAGTCAGCTGATACCAATTCTCTATCTATCCTCAATAATCTATCTGCTGACTTTGCCAAACCCTTACACACTATACCCATCTCTTTTGTGGTCAGATTTATGGATGAATTCCCCAAAGCATGTAATACAAGGGCCTGCCTGTATACTTTCAAATGGTAATGTTTAAAGTTTTTGTATCCTATTATTATCTTGATAGGTAATAGCAGAATTTCCAAATGTGCTCAAATGTGTACAGTGCGTATTTATATCTTTGTATTATGACACTTCTTACCTGTCCAGTGGGCTGCCAATAGTGTAACTAAGGAGGGGCTGGCCAAAGTAATACCCATTATTTAGGCATTCATCTCTCAATGAAGTGGAGAGGGTTACCTGTCCAAGAGCTCCCCCCCCCATAATGTTAGAAAGGGCCCAGGAGAGGGGGGGGCAGAATATGATAGGTGTACCTTATACTTTGGTATTTAAAAATACCCATTAATAAATGTTATCTTGATGTTGGCCAAGAAGGTTTGTGTCTAATCTGCTTTCCATGTTTTAATGTGCAAAAAGACTCATTTTTTTTTGTTTTCCTCAACAGTTCCCTTCCACACCACAGGAATGGCAGACTGTGGTCTCCCACTTTGCCCAGCGGTGGGACTTTCCTAACTGCAGAGGGGCAATTGATGGGAAACACGTCCACATCATCCCACCACCCAACTCGGGGTCGTACTATTATAATTATAAGGGTTTCAATAGTATTGTGATGTTGGCGGTGGTGTCAGCTAATTGCGAGTTCCTGTATGTGGACGTGGGGAAGAATGGCTGGATGTCGGGTGGTGGAGTCATCGCCCCGACGAAGTTTTACAGGTGTCTCCGGAATGGCAGCTTGGACTTGCCACCTCCAGAAAACAATGTGGAAGGACTCCTATTTGTCTTCATTGCAGATGAAGCTTTTGCGCTGGGGGACCATCTTATGCGGCCATTCCCGATGAGGACCCTCACCCCAGACCAGAGGGTTTTTAATTACCGCATTTACCGTATTGATACCGGTCATGTATCAAAAAATTGAAGTTTATTACAAAAACATATATTGGGTAAAAGGACTTAAGTCACTTAAGGGCAAAAGAATTCATCAGCATTTGTACATTTATATGGATTGCAATATATATATACAGACACATATAGGCTTAGTGGATGAACCCGACATTTCCGGCTTGATGCCCTTCTTCAGGGATTTTTTAACATCCAGAGCCAGGTGTCTATTAAAAAAACACATGTCATTAAATTAACATTTGATAAATACAGTATATATATTTTCTCGAAAAATAGACTAGCGTAAAATTACATAAAACCACACAAAGTAGGTAGCGTGGGTCACATACCAGAGAATATAATTAACCTATACGTAGTGGGAACAGGGAAGGTCCCATATAGCAATAAGATAAAAGGGTAGAAAAAGCTGCTTCCATGTGGCCCCAAATCGTTCCGCAGGGATCCCCCAATGATGGTCCAAAAAGGCCCCCAGCAAAAAGTTAGATCAATTGATCTGAAATTAAGATAAAATATAATGGGGTATATAGTGATATATTATCAGCAAAGTTTAGAATAATATACCACTATATACCCTATTATATTTTGTCTTAATTTCAGATCACTTGATTCCCATCTGGAGCTGCAGCAGATGACGTTTATGTCCCCAGGCTGTGGTACTATGAGAGACTGCGATTTCTGTCAGACCACACTGGAGTCAGGGAATCCGTCTCTACTCTTCCTTCCACTCTTCCTTCCACCCCAGCTGAGGCTTCCGATGTCCAACCTGGGACTTCCAGCCAGGAAGAAGTGGAGGAGCCCAGCTGGAGTCAGGTATAGCATTGTTCTACAGATTTCTGGTCAAGAAATAAATGATCTTTACTAGATGTCATTATTGATCACTAATTGCTGATTTAATAAAGTGTTTTACATATCAATAGACAGTAGTGGGCAAAAATAATTGGGACAAGAATGAAAAATGCTGGGCTTGGAATGATCATCAGTTATATTTGTTAACATTCAATTTGCAACAATCATGAGGTGACAATTGTGTGTGACTGATGAATAAAAAACTAAAACTATGTCCCTTTTTCATACACAGGAAGACCTCAGCCAGGAGGAGGCTGTGGAATGTGGCAGCCAGGAGGAGGAGGGGCTAAGTTGCAGCCAGGAGGAGGCGGCCTAAGTGGCAGCCAGGAGAAGCCTGGGACCAGTTGCAGCCTGAAGGAATCGCAGGTTCCTCCCCTCCGCCTTCCATATAAAAGACCCAGGAAGGCGACTTACATGCAGGATTCAGCGCTCAGGCTCATTCAGGAGGCTTCTGCATCCCTCAGAGCCTGACCCACTCCTGAAGATGCCTTTGCCTGCATGGCTGCCACCAAACTGAAGTGCATGCAGGAGAGTCAATGCTTCATGTGAGCAACTTATTTATAAAGTCCTAACTAAGGGGGTGAGTGGTGAAATCACACCCAAGACCGACGTGATTGAGTTGGACCATCCTCCTCCTCCTCCTGCTGCCACAACTCCACCACCAGAGCCACAGCGTGGAAGGAAGCGTGGAAGGAAGACCAGAGAGTAATGACCCTGGGTTCAGTCTGGTCTGATAAAAGATGCAGTCTCTTGTGTGACCACAGCCTGGGGACACAGATGTCATCTGCTGCTTTCAGGATCTCTGGGACTTCTGGACCAGACTGCACTTCCTTACATATGGACTCCTCAGGCCACCAATTTTGCAGTAAAATAATTGATGTCTGCCCTGAGGGCCAAAGGCTTCACCAATTTCTGCTGTTTCTCCAGTGTTTCCTCCCTCTTTTTTGGTTGTGAGCCCTTAATAAAGGCATTTTGGGTTCAATTATACTTGCCTATGTGTGTTTTCCTTAAAAAAAAACAGTTTGTTGGTGAGGAGGAAGGTACATTTCAAATATGCAATGTGAAATTACCAAGGGACACCAACACCAAACAATCTCATTGAGGTTCAATAATATAAGATATCAATGGTGTTGTGGTAACTTGACACACAAAACACACCCAAAAAAATTCTTTATTAAAAAGCATAAAAAATTTTTACCAAAAAACAGCCTTGAAAAAACATTTTTTACAATTAAAAACAAACCAAAAAAAAATTGGTCAGATGTGACAAATCAAAATATATTGAGGGAATCACAATAAATAATAAAGAAAGAAGTTTGTGAGAAGTCTGTGTGAATATAAGCAGCAAAACTACTTAATTCTTCTCACATTATAAAGAAGAAGAGAGTGCGCTGTATTAAACCATTTTTTACATAGCACCGTGATGAAAGTGCTGTATCCATTGCGAACGCTAATTTTACCAGACCGAGCTGTTCCGTCTTGGAATTTCTTCTGAGCACTTTGTGCGTCGGAACTGGCCACACAAGGTCGGAATTGACGCGATCGGATTTTGTTGTCGGAAAATTTTATAGCCTGCTCTCAAACTTTGTGTGTCGGAAAATCCCATGGAAAATGTCCGATGGAGCCCACACACGGTCGGAATGTCCGACAACACGCTCCGATCGACATTTTCCATCGGAAAATCCGACCGTCTGTACGGGGCATTAAAGTCCCACTCATTAATGGGGGTTTCATATGTTTTCTCTACAAATTTTTGGGATGTGGTGCCCTTCAACAGATGACTCCGCAGGTCTTGGAATTCTTTTTACAATCTAGTACTAGAACATATGTACATTTTAAATGGTGCCTTTTAAAAACCAAAGGTATGCCAAACTTTAAATAAGCAACTTATTCTAAAAACCTAAAGGTTATAATATTTCACTTACAGCTTTCCGAGTTTGTAAAAGATCCCCCAACCCATACATTTTCTGAACGCATAGGACTGATAGAATCCAAAGAAGGTGCAATATTTTATAGGTCACGCAATAATTGTGCAAATATTTACTAAAATTTTTTTTTTTTTTAATTCACTTAGATCATCATTAATGCTCATAAAAACAACATAACTTCCAAAATTCCCACTAAATTTCTACAAAATATAAAAGGTAAAGCTGTTAATAAATAACAAATGTTTGTAAATTTTAAATAGTGAAAATCAAAAGTATGCAAAACTGTAAGTGAGCAACTTATACTATAATTCTTAAGGTTGGTTTCACGTTTATGAGTTGTGGTAATGTCTAATCCACAGTGTCATGTGTGGTGTGCATTGTTATAAAATGATCCAGGCGTACATTTTATCATAATGCAGCACATTACATGCATGGCAATTAGCTGAAATGTGCTGCTACGTATAGCTTTGAATGAATGTAATTTAAAACGTTTGTATCCAGGTGCTTGGCTAAGAATGGAGAGTGAGAGAAACACTGGCTGCAGTGAAAGAGAGAAACTGCATTTTCTTGGGATTTTCTTGTCTAAAGGACACAGCTTTCTCTTGCAATGAAGGAGCCCTGGAGTGCACAGCACTGTCCGGTGTGCACCACTGCTGCATAACGCAGGATCTGGAGTGCTGAGTACAGGTGTGCAGATAGCTAGAGTCACTTGGGTGCAGAGCAGAGAGTAGACTAATCACTCTGTGTAACCAGGTAATAAGTTGCAATATCGCTGAGACTGGTGAACTGCTGCTGTGGGGATTTACTATGTGCTTCTATAGAGACTGAGCCATTTAGGAACTGACCATTCAGCCATTTAGTAGCTTTATTGCTGCTTGGCTGGGACTATAGTCATGTGCACCAACAGAAAAACTTGGTCCCAACGCTAGCTGGCTGAAGAGTTAGGACTAAAGACTGTCCTTTTGCAGCTGTTACACAGAAACTTTCACTTATTGCATATGCTGAGGTACCTCTCAGGGGACATTGCACCATATCCTAGCTATTCTCCTAGAGTGACCTCTAGACTAGTTATAGTATTATTATTTACATTGCAGTTAATGCTTTTATATATCAAAATGTGGTGGCTGCATATGGGTATTTTTTTTTTTTTTTTAAGGCTTTTTTTCTTTATTTTCACCTGTTCGCCAAGCCAGTATCTCCCCTTAACAAACCAGGCTGTCCAGCAAAAGTGTCAGTTAGAGGATTAACCATTAAATGTGGAACTAAAGGCAAAAAAAATCCCTTCTGAACAAGCAGGTTCTTTAAAGCAGTGTCTCTTCCGCAATATAAATTACTTAGCTGTCTGTCCTGAATCTTCTAAAGACTGTACACTGAACTGTGCATGTGCAGGCATGAATGACTTCTCCATATGCCAAAGACCAGCACCCAGAAGAAGCCAGAAAGAAGGTGAAGAGGATAGCCGGCTGAAGGTGAATAAGATACAAGCACTGACGAGGGACCTTGCGAGCATCAGACTGTTGGAGCAGAGGTAAGTATTCCTGCCCTTAGTTAAACTTTAACAATAACAGGAGTGCTTATAATGGTTTTATTTCTTTATTTAAAACCTTTATCCCAAAAGGAAATAAACGGTTGCTGTAACTGCATAAAAGGTGTAAGCAGGTGTTCCAATATGTTAGTCAAGTGATTCTACAGTAAATTTACTAGTGCAACTAACACTGCCCCTCAGGTTGACAATGTTGCTGTCCACGGGTGACTCCATTGCTCCTCCATTGAGCAGCGCCTGCCAAGACAGGAATTTTGTTACTGGCTAGACACCAATTGAAAATAAAGGGAAAAAAAGCATACAAGACAAGAACTAATGCAGCCAACACATTTGAGGATTTGTAAGCAGCAATAGATTACAGTTAAATTTTTATGTTTAGATATGCTTTAACTGTATACAATAAGCATATGAATGAATTAAGTTTTATGAATGCAACCAGCTATATGGTTACACAGCAATATCTTGATCTGGGTATCCTCTCCTAGACTACGTAACCTCGAAGGCTCTTGGCATTTTTGATGTGTGCATTTCAGCAATGACAGTGATTGAGAGAACTTTGTCAGGACCTGCATTGACAGACTTTTGTTCATGTCAGACTGGTATTATGTTGCCATAGATCTCTGTAGGAATGCAAAATCCTCTTAAAGCAGGTCAAATACAGGTCCGATGGAATGTAACTGCATATCAAATGTACATGTCAATGAATTTTGATTTATCTCAGAAGAATATCAAACTAATGTCAAGCTGATGTCATTACCACAAGACCAAAACCCATTGACAGGTGCCTGGTATTTCAGAATTGACTGTACAAGGTAAGATATTTATTTTCCATAGCTGGCCTTCCTATACCATTGCACTAGTAATGCTAGTACAATGCTATACATCATCTATGTATGTGTACCACGCTCATGATTACTATTCGCTAGGAATCTTTAGCCTCATTATAGTGTGTTTGGCTCTTAGGGCAGTTTTATGCCCTGCTTATTTCCTTATATGTTGAACAGTACCTACTGCATTAATTATTCTGGCCTCACAAATGGCATAACAAAGATTTTAAGACACAACCCAGACAGTGACAATGCCAGACAACCCACCTAAACTATTTAATGCAAATTGTTTAAACATTGGACAGTTATAATACAGACACATACAAAGGCATATACAACACTACATATACTATTCATACAGTATATATATATATATATATATATATATATATATATATATATATATATATATATATATATATATATAGTATATACTGTATATAGTGTAACTTTTGACAGCTATGATGTAATGTTCAAGGGGAGTAGAGGTAGTGAATAACATTTCTTTTTTAAATAGAGTTGTTTAATTTTTCGTAATATAATTATCTTTTTTTTTCCAATACTTTATTTTTGCAAAAGGAGAGAGACACACGGTATAGTACAGAGGCAGACCCCAGATAGTGGGATCAATAGACTTACACAATAATACAAAAGAGAATAACATTACATCTGAATTAATGCACTTGTATTCTTGACTTTTCACATAGATGCGAACGCTGTACGTCTAGATCGGGGGAGTCTCTGTACCCCATGCATCATTTTTCTGCGGAAAACCTGCGTTATACAAAGTTAAAAGAGTCAGAGATGGCTTGAGGGGGCCCAAAGAAGAGGAGAGAGGAAGGGGGGGAGAAAAAAAAAGGGGGGGTAGGAGTCCAGCAGTCAACCCTCTATCCATGCAAAGGAGTTCTCCGGATGTGTCTTCCCTTCATGGGGGACTTAGAACTAGTCAAGCATACTCTTCCGAGTATACAAATTTACGCCAGTAGAACCATTTTTAGTATATTTCTCGTGAAAGCCTTTCTCAGTGGCTACCAGGTCTTCCATCGCACTTACTGTATATCTGCAACCTTTTTCAACCAGGTGGCGATTGACGGAGGCTGCGTCTGCTTCCAGTACAGTGGGAGTAACCCCTTGGCAGCCGTGATCAGGAGGGGCAGAATAGACTTTTTAAATACTTCACTGGGGATGTTGTGGTGATGCAAGAGAAAAAAGGCCTGGATCCTTTGGAATGTCCCTGTCGGTAAATTTTTGGACAATGCGATGAACTTCTGTCTAATAGGGTTGCAAGAGTCGGCAAGACCAAAAAATAACAGTCTCCTCTCCACATCTCCAGCATAGATCCGAGCATTGGGGAAACATTTTATGGATCTTTTCCGGGGTATGATACCACCGGGTTAGTACCTTGAAACCCGACTCTTGGTGTTTAGCGCATATCGAAGTCTTGTAGGAGAATAGGTAGAGTCTGTCTACCTGCTTCTCAGTCAGTTTTAACCCCAGCTCTCTCTCCCACCCTGCGATATATGGCGGCTTATGGTCTGCTGGCGGTGATGTCAGTTGATAGGTTAGAGAGACCGCGTGGGGGAGTGTAGATTGTTCCAGGCAAACGCCGGGGGAGGAAGAGATCCAAGAAAGTGTGACAGCTGAATCTTTTGCCAGAAGGTCAACCCTGACAGGCCTGGGTCGGCCATAATTTGTTGTCTCGTCATCCAATGTCCGCCTATGATGACGTTATGAGCCTGTGACCGATCCATTATTTTCAAATCCAGAAATCTGGGGTCTTGGAGTCCAGGGGTAAAAGCTGGATTCCCCGTTATGGGCAAGAGCAGGGATGGCAGGGGCGCTATCGAGAAGTCCTGGAATGCCTCCCGGTAGATCCTCTTAGTCCATTATCTGCCGGGGTAGGTCCTTTTGGCACCATGGTAGGGACTCGAGTGGCAGACCCGATAGGACACGTTCCACCTTGACCCACTGTTTAAGTTCACCATGGCGACACCAGTCTAGGACCCTGGTCAGATGACATGCCATGTGGTAAAGGTTAGCATCCGTGAAGGCCATGCCGCCCTTGAGTTTGGGTAATCTCAAGGTAGATTGTGCCAACCGGGCAATTTCAGTGTCCATAGAAAAGTGACCAAAGCACGGTTCACCGCCCTTAGGAATGAGCTCGGAACCCTGATGGGTAGTTCCCGGAAGTGATACAAAAGCCGAGGCATCACATTCATTTTCACGACGTTGCACCTTCCGAACCATGAGAACATGCCAGGACTGCAAGTCTTTTTTAATTGTTGTCAGTAGGGGGAAGTTCAGCTTCTTCTAGCTTTCTGGGGAGACGAATCCCCAGATATTTAATGTGTTCCGAGGCCCATTTGAAAGGAGAGTCAACTTGAAGCAGCGCTAGGGTGGAGGCCGGCAAGGAGACAAAATCGATCCTGGTGTATGAATCATGGGGGTGCGAGTAGAAGGTGTAATCTCGTTGATCCGGGTGTAGTATCCGCCACACGTCCACGAAGTGGAACGTATGAAAGTTCTTTTTCAGGCATTTGATAGCAGTATATGAGACCTGTGATGTACACCTAGAAGCATCTAAGGTAGGATCTGGGGTGAAGTTCATGTCGCCCCCCCAAGATCACCATCCCCTCTGCAAAGTCACCCAATTTGGCTAGGATCGGTTCTAGATATGTAATCTGGTTTGAGTTGGGTAAGTATATGTTAGCCAAGGTAACCTGGGAACCACCTAGTGTCCCCTTAACAAATAGGGCTCTACCCTCCGTGTCGCTCCATTGGTCACCCAACTGCCAAGGGATCGAGCCTCGAATCAGAATGCTGACTCTCTTTGACCTGGAGTCTGATGAGCAGGCATGGTACACCGTTGGGAAAGTGCGATCTTGAAGCTTTGGCAGTTTGTCAGCTCAGAAGTGTGTCACTTGGAGGAAGCAGAAATTAGCTTTCATATGTTTCAAGTTAGAGTGCACCATTGTGCGGGGTGTTAAGCCCCTTCACATTAATAGACATGAGGTGGACGGAACTTTTCTCGCCTGTATGCATGGTGATGGCTGGATGGGGGGAGGAGGGAGAGGAGAGAAAAAAAAACAAAAAGGAGGAGGGGGAGAAGGAAGGGGGAAGAGAGAGGAACGAAAGGTTAAGAAGACATAAAGAAACGGGTAAGCCAGATGCCTATCCCTTAAGAGAGCTAAAGAACAGAGAAGAGAGCTATTATGCCCAAGGCGTCGAGGAGATTACTCTCTAAACACCCAGGTAGTGCACGAAAACAAAAAACGAGGACCACTAACCAGGTGCCACCCTATGTGGGGGAAGTAGTTGTGCACAGCAGGGGTCGGAGATACCCACAGGAAAAAAAAATAAAACTATTGTAACTGTAGCATTACTTATAACAGCTGATAAGCCAGTAGCGAACAACAAAAAAAATGAAAAAACCAAAACAGCCATATCCAATTGGGAGGTTTACCCAGTAAACAAATGGTATTCAACTGGCCAGAGCATCCCATCCATTTAAAATGGCTGGCCTTCCCACTGGGAAGTTATAAGCCTCTACCCACATAGGGGCTGCTTACCTCACAGTCACAGAGCAGTCTTGTCTTGGCTTGATGAGGAGAAGCCCAGCCTGGAGTGCTTGCTGCCCTTTGGGCAGCCCTGCCATGTGCTTGCTGTTTGTGAGGCCTCAGCTGGGCTAGCTGAGGAGCCTGGATGCTGAAGTTAAAGAGAGATGTCCTCAAAGATCTAGTCTGGTATCACAGGAATAAGGTATCGCATGGATGTTGGAAGGAGGCAACCAACTTGACAAGGACATTTGTGAGTACAGGCAGTGAGAGAGATCTTAAACATTTTTGGGCTGCTGCCACCCCTCTGATGCTAGAGAGTGAGCTGTGTGTTTGTGTAAAGGGGACATCGGCTGGTGTCCTGAAGAGCTTAGTCTATCCAATTCTCTGTGAAGGGACTCTGCTCTGATTGCTCAAAGAAAGAAGCCGTTGTGCTTTTAATTGCTTCTACTACAAAGCCAAGTCCACTGTTTACTTTTGCAAGGACTTTTGCTTAAGTTCTACAGAAGGAAGTTTGCTGTCCTCATCTTGTTCATAGTTCTTTTTGGAGTATCCCACCCAATTACCCCAACCATATCCAAGTTACCCCAAAAATAAAAACACCAAAAAGAACACACCTGGACTTTTTATTGAGCCAAAGAGTGACTGTGATCGTGTGCCTGGCTGCAGGGCAATTACTGGGAAAAAGAACCTGGGCCATTTCCAGCAGCTCCTTCGGTGGTAGCGCTACATTGAGATAACATTTTCAGGCTGAAAAGACAAACCATCAGTTGTTCCCATTAAACAGCATTAATGATTAAAAATCAGGAATGTTGTGGCTAGGGGACCTTTATGTTTTAAAGGTCCCCTAGTTAAGGGGTAATTTTAAACAAATTAGCATAAGAGCTGCTGTATGCTCTGCATGATATTATACAGTGGGAAAAATAAGTATTTGATCCCCTGCTGATTTTGTAGGTTTGCTCAATTACAAAGTAATGAAGGGTCTATAATTTTTAAATGATATAGACAGAATATCAACTAAAAATCCAGAAAAAACACATTATACAAATGTTATAAATTGAGTGGCAGTTCAGAGAGTAAAAAAAGTATTTGATCCCCAAGCAAAACATGACTTAGTACTTAAAAATAAAAGAAAGAGTATTCCCGCGCTGCCTAGAATAGCAAGGATACAATCCTAGTTGCAGCAATCACCGAATGGATCAACCAAAAAAAAACAGTTAATAGAGTCAAAATCAATAAATGATGTTGCGCTCTAGGTAGTGCCAAAATTAATAGCATACAGAATATCCTTAAT
This sequence comes from Aquarana catesbeiana, assembly GCF_042186555.1. Lineage (NCBI taxonomy): Eukaryota > Metazoa > Chordata > Amphibia > Anura > Ranidae > Aquarana > Aquarana catesbeiana. Next base: position 208,921,672 of record NC_133334.1, on the reverse strand, counting down.
CATAAACATAAAATGCCAAAGGGCAATCAATATAAAGTGCAAGTGCTACAAATAGCGACAAACATATATTGCTTAAAGACCAATGTAAGAATACAATACATATATATAATTCAGAAGTGGAGTTCTTGATAGTATATAAAAAAGTCCTTATAACAGTGAACTAAAATAGTGACTGCTATACCAAAAAGCAGTTGGTGCAAATCCAGCAAAAGTTATGGTGACTTGGTGATAAAAGATCTTCAGTGTAAATTACACCTCTGTGCAAGGTGGTCCCTTACCTTACTGCCATAAGGTAACGGCATAAAAAAAAAAAGGTAATCCAAATTCCTGCCACGGCTAGTAGGGATTTTCTTTTGACTACCTCAACAGCGGATAAGAGGGAGAGAGCTCTGGATCCGGTTTAAAACAAGGAGCCGAATGTACTCACACATACTATCCCTGATGAAGTCACGTGATCGTGACGCTACGCGTCGGAACAGATAGGCACCGGAAATGACGTCAGGTTGTAAGCTCTCTGCTCATGGTGCTGTGTTTTGCTTATTTATTTTAAATGTGAGTACATTCGGCTCCTTGTTTCAAAGTCACCAAGTCACCATAACTTTTGTTGGATTTGCACCAACTGCTATTTGGTATAGCAGTCACTATTTTAGTTCACTGTTATAAGGACTTTTTTAATATTTCATATTAATATTATAGTAATAATATTTATTAATACTGTGTCCTCTACCTTTGTGAACCTCACTAGGCAGTAAGAGTCACTGTGCCACTTTCTCTGGAAAAGTGTTTATTCATTACAAGGAATCAGAACAGAAAAAGCAAACCATGGTCAACACTCACAGGTACATCACAATGCTACAGAAGATTGTGGCTTTTGCTATATAGTAATTGTCTAAAACCAGCAACAACATTTGTGCTTGCGTGAGAGGTTGAAGGACCCAGGAGCACAGTCCGGATTGGAGAACAGAGAAGAGATAGTAGGGTGTGAAGGAGTAAAGAAAGACGAAAAAAGAGGAAACATTAGTGAAGAAGAAGAAGGCGTGCATGGTGTGAAGGCTAGACACAAAGCTGGCTCCAGTTAAGCTGGTGATCTATGGGCTGGTCCAGGCAGATAGAAAATGAAGGAGGTAAATGGAATTCTATTTTGTTGCCAATATGACTTTGTGAACTCCTCTGAAAATGTACTAAAGGGGTTGTAAAGGCAGAAGTTTTTTTTTTTATATTAATGCATTTTATGACTTAAGATAAAAAAACTTCTATGTGTAGTAGCCACCCCAGCACCCCTAATTACTTACCTGAGCCCCATCTCTCTCCTGCTATGTCCACGAATGTCTTAGCAATCTGGGACCCTCCTCCTCCCCGCCAATCAGAAGAGAGAGGGGCGGGGCCAGGTTGGGCTCTGTGTCTGAATGGACACACGGACCTCTGACTCAGCTCGGGTGCCCCCCATAGCAAGCTGCTTGCTGTGGGGGCACTGGACAGGAGGGAGGGGCCAGGGGCAGTGAAGAGGGGCCGACAAGAGGAGGATCGGGGCTGCTCTGTGAAAATGCACTGCACAAAGGAGGTAAGTATAACATGTTTGTTATTTAAAAAAAAACAAAAAAACAAGACTTTATAATCACTTTAATTCTTTATTGCAGCTGTAGTGGTAGCCATTAATTATTTTTCCTAGTCCATGCATCACCAATTACGCCATGGATAACTGGTTCTGCAGATTGGACCATTGACCTGTACTGGCCCGATTGCCATACAAATAACTTACTACACATAATGCAGGGTTAAGCAGAAACCCCTTCCCAGCACCACAATAAAAAATCCTTTACATTGAATAAAACCTAATGTTAGTATTTTCCTGATTTGGTATTTGCTTTCAGATTACTTTTGAGGGCAAAATACTATTTTGTGTACTGCATGAAGATAGATGCAGCTTTGTTTTTCTTTACACATTTATTCATGGTTATTTATATTTTTCTGCTCTGAATGACCAACTCTTTGTTTATAGCCATATGATAGGCACAACTAAGAAGCATAAGACCTTGACTGTGTCATAGAAACTAGTGTGTACAAAGCACAAATCTGTTAATCATCATGTTTAAAGGGAAATCCTTTTACATTTCATTGCATGTAAATACAAGTCATGTAAGTATTCAGTCTGAGTTATCAGTGATTGCGATCCCTCACCTTTTAAAACAACCCATTCAGTTTAAAACAGAAAGGCAAAACATTTGTGTATAGTTATATAAAAAAAAAATATAAATACCTTTTTTCGCTTTTTTATAAGTGATCACATTCCCTCTGTTCTCAGCATCATAAGAGCTGGTAGAGGAGAAACAGCAGGAGTCAAAACTTACCAGTGAAAGGCTGTATGGTGGAGGGGGGGGGGTCTGATCATTGCTGATCATTGGAGGACAGCAGGCTGAGTTCCCAGCACAGCTAGAGAACTGACCACGATGTGTTCTCTTGCTTAGTGTGGTCAGTTTTTAATAGGAAAGCAGAGAAATTGGCAGGAACACCAGGGATTTCACACAAAAGAAGCAATACAAAAAGAACAGGATACTTTTTCATACAGTTGCAGTTCATGGTACAGCAGGCACATATCAGGAATATGAAATGTTGGGTTTACATATTTTTTAATCGTCAAATGTACTTGAAAGTAATATTTTACATTAGCTTTTTTTACACAAAAACAAAACACCAAAAATTAACCAAAAATTGTATGTAAACACACACAAAAAAGTGGTCACCTCCTGAAGAGGAAGAACCATTACTCTTGACCCCCCAATGTGAAAGACTCCTGACAGGGGCAAGGCACACTTAGGTTCACCTAGCTAAAAGGCCTGGTGATTTCTGCTCGTGATGATCAGCCAAAGCCGACCAACAAGTACTAGTTGAGAGATTCTCTCAAAGAGAGACCTCCTAAAGCAGGGAAGGAAGGAAACTAAGGGCCACACATATTTCCTTAGACTTCAGGGTAGGCTCAAAGACCCACACACTACAATCCAGGTGAAAAAAGACACATATATACAGTAAATGCAGGCAACACACATGTGGAGAAAAAAAAAGTATGTAGTAACAAGATTACAAAAGGAAAGCGATTTAATCTCCAAATACGAAAAGGTTTCTTCACAGTAATGCAGCGTACACACGGTCGGACTTTTCGACCGGACTGGTCTGACGGACGCCGACGGACCAAATCCGGTGGACAATCCGATCGTGTGTGGGCTCCACCGGACCTTTAGCGGACTTTTCCAGTCGCAAATCTGACGGACTTTAGATTTGGAACATGCTTCAAATCTTTACATCCTAACTCCGCCGGACCCAGAAATCCGCTCGTCTGTATGCTAGTCCGACGGACAAAAACCCACGCTAGGGCAGCTATTGGCTACTGGCTATCAACTTCCTTATTTTAGTCCGGTGTACGTCATCACGTATGAATCCGTTGGACTTTGGTGTGATCGTGTGTAGGCAAGTCCAGTCGTTAGAAAGTCTGTTGAAAGTCCGCCAAAAGTCTGTCGAAAGTCTGTCGGGCGGGCTGTCGGACTTTTGTAGCTGAAAAGTCCGACCGTGTGTACGCGGCATAAGAGCTGTGGAAATGTGGAATAGACTCCCTCAAGAGCTGGTTCTGGCTAGCTCAGTAGCTTGCTTTAACTCCTTAGTGTTCCCGCTATAGCCGAATGATGGTTACAGCACGGACCTACTTTTCCGGGACGCCGTTATATGACATCCGCCCCTTTGCACGAACCCCCCCTGCGGGTTGCGCGTGGCACGTTCTGAGATCACCGAGTCAATGAGACTCAGCTGATAACAGATCGGAGTCCCCTTACCACGTGATCAGCTGTCAGCCAATGACAGCTGATCACTTCATGTAAACAGAAGATCACCGGCTTCTGTGAAAGGGACATCGGCCCCGAAGAGGCAGAGGCACAGCCACATCATCTGTGCCCACCAGTGCCACCTGCCAGTGCATATCAGTGCCACCAATCAGTACCCACCAGTGCATATCAGTGCCACCTATCAATGGCCACCATGCCACCTGTCAATACCCACCAGTGCAATCAGATCCTATCAGTGCCTTATCATCAGTGCAACCTAGCAGTGCTGCCTATCAGTGTCACCTACTAGTACCCATCAGTGCTCATCACTGCCACCCATCAGTGCCTATCGCTGCCACCCATCATTGCCACCTATCAGTGACCTTTAATGCTGCCCATCAGTGTCCATCAGTGCCACCCATCAGTGCCACCTCTCAGCGCACACAAGTGCTACCTATCAGTGCCCACCAGTGCCGCCTATCAGTGTCCACCAGTGCCGCCTTATCAGTACCCATCAGTGCAGCCTATCAGTGCTTATCAGTGCAGCCTCATCAGCGTGCATCAATGAAGGAGAAAAATGACCTGTTTTCTAAATTTTATTACAAAATAGAAAACTGTTTTGTGTTGTTTTTTTCAAAATTTTCTTTCCTAAATGTACATAATATAACTGGGTACTGACATTTATAGGTAAAGTTGATCCAGGGAATATCCGATTGCCTCTCGGGGGATCAGGAAGTAATTTATTCCCCTGCTGGAGCAAATTGGATCATGCTTTGCTGGGGTTTTCGCCACCCTGTGGATCAACTGTGGGCATGGGATAGTGTATATGGTATTGTATGTTTTTTTTTTTCCCTGGTTGAACTAGATGGACTTGTGTCTTTTTTCCTTGTCAAAAGAAGTTTATTGAGTATACAATGTTATAAAGATACATAAAGATACATAAAGTAAGTTTACAAGGATCTATAAAGTAAGCTCATTGTTTTACAGTAGGGTTTATATAGGTAAATATCATGAAATTTCAAATATTAAACATTGGGTTCACGTAAACCTAAATTAAAGATATATATCATTTCCTTAGTTACTTTTGTAGGTATTTAAATGATTTATACCTACTATACATATTGTTTACAAGTAGAGTGTATATAGGTCAAATAAATTCTGATAAGGAGCTTTAATCGTAAGGTGGAGAAAAGGAAAGAGAAAGAAGAAAAAAGGTTGAAAGGTAGAGGTATGGTCCACAAGGTTGTCCCGCTCGTCAGTTTATTATTCTTTTAATTCTCTTTGAAGCCTTAGAATGGGTGTCTCTGTAAGTCATTTAATCTGTTACCATGGCAACAGGACAGAGTCATTGAAATTTGACAGGAACTGTTGTTTTATCCAAGGATGCCAAAGTTTTTCAAATTTTGGAATTTGATTTTGATCGATGGCTACCATCTTAGCATGGGACATTGTATTATTCATTCTGTGAATTGTTTCTGCTAGTACCAATGTAGGAGATTTCCATGCCTTGGCCACTGTTTGTTTTGCAGCCGTTATTAGTTGGATCATAAGTTTGAATTGAGAGAGTGTTAACCATTCCGGTTTTAGATTAAGTAAAGTTAAATATGGATCTGGTTGTATTATTTTTTTAAATATTTTAGATGCAATCACGAAGACTTCCTTCCAGAAGGTTTGGATTACTGGGCATGTCCACCATATGTGTAAATATGTGCCTATTTCTGGGCATCCTCGAAAACAAAGAGTTGCGGTATTAGGTGAATATTTTGCCACTCTAGCGGGTACAAGGTACCAGCGAGTTAGGACTTTATAATTTGTCTCCAGTGCTAAGATGTTGGGTGAAGATGACTTAGATGTGAGCCATATATTAGACCAGTCCGTGTCTTCTAAAGTTCGTCCCAGGTCTTCCTCCCACCTCTGAACGTAAGAGGGTCTATTAAGATTTGCTACTCCATATAATTGATTATAAAGTGATGAAATTGTACCTTTAGCAAAAGGATCTTTTGTACAGATTGATTCAAAAATGGATAATTGGGATAATGGTGTATCCCCCTTTAGGAATGGTGTATAGAAATTTTTGATTTGGAGATATCTAAAAATCTCAGAGTTTGGTAGATCATATTTTTCTCTAAGCGATGGGAATGTAAGGAATGATTTAGATGCTATGAAGTCATTTAGTGTCTGAATGCCTGATGTTGTCCAAGCTTTAAAAGAATTTGGGTAGATCCATGCCGGATAAAAGGCCGGATTTCTGATAAAAGAAAGGAGAGGATTGTGTGGAGATTGTAACTGATATTTGGTTTTTAGTTTATCCCAGAGAGATAAGAAGTGTTTAGTTATGGGATTATGAATTTTAAAGCGGTCTTTAGGATCAAGCCATAATAAATTTGATATTAATAGAGGGTCATTTTCTGAAGCCTCTATAAATACCCACAATGGGATTTCCTGTTTTGCATGGTATTTGGACAGACTGGCCAAATGTGCTGCTCTGTAGTAGTTAGTAAAATTAGGGTATCCCAGGCCTCCTTTATTTTTGGGAAGATGTAGTGTGTGTATAGGTATACGTGGTTTAGAAGAGCCCCATATAAACGAAGTTGCTCTTTTTTGTACTATTCTCAAAAAATAGGAAGGAATTGGAATAGGGAGGACTCTGAATAGATAAAGCAATTTGGGTAGAATAGTCATTTTGATTGCATTAATCTTCCCTATCCAGGATAAAGGAAGTTGTGACCATTGTTTTATTAGATTTGTGATCTGTCTTAATACAGGAGGATAATTGGTTGAGAATAAGTCAGAATGAGATGCTGTTAAATGAATTCCAAGATATGGGATTGATTTTTCTGCCCATGTGAATGGGAGTGCAGCCCTAGCCGGGATCAATTCCATGTTTGTGAGTGAAATATTAAGCACTAGGCATTTCTTAGGATTAATCATAAGGCCGGATAGGGCTGCAAATCCATCAAGAGCTGGTATTAAGTTAGGACCAGAGACCTGTGGTGATGATAGAAAAAGTAATATATCGTCTGCAAATATACATAATTTGTGTGTAATACCTCCTACTTCAATGCCAGTTATAGTTTGGTTTGTTCTGATGTATTGGGCCATGGGTTCGAGTATAAGGGCAAATAATAAGGGAGATAATGGGCAACCCTGTCGGGTACCTCTTTCGATATTAAAGGCTTCAGATTTGTATCCAGCATATTTTATATAGGCTTTGGGTTTATTATATAATGCTTTGATCCATGTTAAAAAGTGGGGTCCAAAACCCCATTTTTGTAATGAATATTGCATATATTGCCAGGATACTGTGTCAAATGCCCTCTTAATATCGAGAGATAGAAAACATAAAGGGATTTTCCGTTTTTTAGCAATATGTGCCAATAACACTGCCCTGCGTATATTATCGCCTGCCTGTCTATTTGGCATGAAGCCTACTTGATCTCTATGTATTAATTTTCCTATAATGCTATTGAGGCGTTTTGCTATTATTTTTGCTAATAATTTAATATCGAGGTTTAACAGAGAGATAGGCCGATAATTCACACAGGAAGTATCATCAGAAAGGGGTTTTGGGATCATACAAACAATTGCCATTAGTGTTTCTTGCCGAAAAGAATGTCCTTCTAGAAGTTTGTTAAAAGTTTCAGTGAGAATGGGAGAGAGTATTTCTGAGAATGTTTTATAGTATAAAGCCGAGTAGCCGTCTGGGCCTGGTCTTTTGTTAAGTTTTAGGTCTTTTATGGCGTTAGCAACTTCATTTATAGTTATAGGCTCATCCAAACTGCTTTTTTGATTCTGAGATAACTCAGGTAAGGTTATTTTTGAGAAGAAGGATTCAGCTTCTGTAGGATTAAATTCCTTGTTTGTCTTGTATAAAGTTGCGAGATGTGAGTGAAATTTATGGACTATTTTAACTGGATTACAAGTGTAAACATTTTTTGATAATTTCAAACGTATTGGTTTGAAAGATTTGTTAGTTGAATTTAATGCCCGAGCCAAATATGTACCTGGTTTGTTTGTATTCATGTAGAAATTGTGTTTGGAGCGTTTGAGGGATTTATCAACTGACTCAGTGAGAAATAGATCGTATTCCAATCTAGATTTTTCCAGATGAGATTTTGTACTCTGAGATGGATTATCTTGAAATGATATGTAGGCTGCATTAAAATTGAGTTCTAGTTTTTTTGCTAGATTTTTGCGTTCCTGTTTAAATAGTGCCATTTGTCTTTGTATTGTACCACGCAAGACAGGCTTATGAGCTTCCCACAGTGTTATTGGGGAGATGTCTGTTGTATTATTAATTGATATGTATTCCTTTAAAGCTTGTTCAATGACCATCTGATGTAGTGGGTGTTTGAGCATTATGTCCGGTAAGTACCACGTTGGGTCATGCGCTTTTGGTATGGCTGAGGCTATAGTAGTGTATACTGCATTATGGTCAGACCACGGAATCGGAATTATATCTGATGCAATAATTTCTGGTATCATTCCTATTGTTAGAAAAATATGATCTATTCTGGTGAAGGTTTGATGAGGGTGCGAGAAATAAGTGAATTTCTTTTTCATTGGGTTACTTTCTCTCCATGAATCTACCAGATTGTATTTGGAAAGAAGTTGAGAAAAAGGTAATCTAGAGGTTATTTTGGATGGTGTAAAAGGTGATTTATCTAGAAATGGGAGGAGGACCTGGTTCGAATCCCCACACATTATCACTGTTCCTATTTTGTGTGTATTAATCACTTGTAATATATGTGAGAGGAATGGTGTAGGTTGTTTGTTAGGAGCGTAGTAGGAAATCACCGTGATTGCTGTATCCATTATATAACCCATGAGTATCAGGTATCTACCTTCTGGGTCTTTAATTTCTGATGATAAGGTGAATGGTATGGATCGGTGAAATGCAATTAGAGTTCCCCTTTGCTTGGTACAGGCAGAAGCCGTGTAAATTTGTTGATAAAAAGGAGAAATATATTTTGGAGTAGAATCTTTGGTGAAGTGTGTTTCTTGGAGGCATACTATGTGAGCCTTCTTGTTATGGAAAGTACGGAAGGCTTTGGTCCTTTTTTGAGGGACATTTATTCCCTGAACATTCAGGGAAAGTATATTCAGTGGTGCCATGGCAATAGATCAAATAGTTTTGACTTACTTTTTGTTATGCAGAGCTGACTGCGCAGATCAACCTGTGTGGACTGAAGAGATGAATAGATAGAAAAGAAACCAGTGAATTCTGGAGTAAAGAGTAAACAAAAAACATATGAGATTAGATGATACATTGTATAAATTATTTTTTGCAAGTAATCACAATTTACCCGTGAAAGAGAATAAATATCTCTCTCAGGGGAATAAGTGCCTTCGTCACACTCCCACATAATATGGTTGGGAGAATGAGGAGGGCTAATGGGGGTACACGGATCTTCCGCTTACAGGAGAGAAGTGCTATGTCAAAAGACATCAAAATGATGTTTCATTAATTGGAGTGCAGAATATAGTTTTTGTTGAAATTATTTATTCCAGGGTGGTTGTATATGGTTAGTCTTGCCCTAGGCTAAATAATTCAGTTAGAAAGGTACTGTTAATAACTTTGGTATTGATGAAGATAGTTTGAATTATTTTGGGATTTTAACCCTTTTAGAGTAAACAATTACATATTTTATTCATATGTAACTGTTTAGATATGTTAACTCATAAAATTGAGGTTGTATTGCTTCAGATTAGAATAAACAAAAACATAATTCTAGGAACTAGTTAGGTAATAATATATTTGTTTTAAGAAAAGAAAGAAAAAGCTTCCATTACTTCTGGATTATTGAACATATTTGTCCTAAAAAGTAATAAATCTATTGTTATTGCCTGATAATATATAACTGAACAAGAATTTCCTTATTTCACTTATATATTCTAAGGCTATATAAATCAGAAGCAATAAGAAATATAACTGGAATGTAACATGATCCCACACAGTGTGTGACTATCAGAATGCAGTTACATTCAGTTATAAATATAGGTTTTTTATAGAGAACCATCTCTTAGTATAATAAATGAAGAGATATCAGGAATTAGGATGTCAGTCCATTGAATCTTCTTGGTCCATGGATGATGTGGCATAACGGCCTCTTTTGTGAGAATGATGATTCCCATTTTGTTCTGAAATTTTCTGGGTGCTGCCTGAAGGTGAAGATGACGCCATTCTTCTGCGTGTGGGGGTGTTGCTGCTTGCGGGTTCTGTCAGATTTAATTTTAAAAGGGTTTGTTGTAGTTCATCTGCTGATCTGCTTCTGTAAATTGTACCTTGGTAGTTAAATCTGACTGAAAAGGGGAAGCCCCATTGATACATAATGTTGTGGCGTTGCAGTTCCATTAGTTGGGGTTTCATGGATCGTCTTTTAGTAATAGTAAGTTGGGATAGGTCAGCAAAAATTTGATAATTGTGTCCTTGAAAATTAAGTTCCTTTTTTTCTCTTGCAGCAATTAGTATTTGTTCTTTCGTTCTGTAATAATGAAATTTTGTAATTATATCACGTGGGGGTCCATCTTTCTTTTTGGCTGTGAGGGCTCTGTGTACTCTGTCCAGTTCTAAACGTTCAATAGGGATATCTGGCTTTAGTTCTTGTAATAGAGCAGTAATAGTAGATTGCAGGTCTGTCACAGTTTCAGGTATTCCCCTTATGCGCAAGTTTGAACGTCTGGCTCTATTTTCGTAATCTTCGAGCTTAGTTTGAAGTATTAAATTCTCTTTTTTTAATTGTTCCAATTCTGTTATATTTTCTTGGGTTGTAATTTCAATTTCATCCATTTTTATTTCTAAGGCTGCGGTGCGGTTTCCCAGCTCTCTTATTTCTTTGGTTAGGCTTTTTGTTATTTGGTCTGAGGTTTGTTTTAAAGCCTTATGAAGCATCTTTTCAAATTGTAATAATATTACTGGGGATACTGAGGAGGCTTGTGGAGAAGTTTGTGAGAGGATTTGTTCTGTATCTGACTCAAATGGAGAGTCTTGCTGTGACATTTTCTGTCTGTGAGAGCGCCCTGATGCTGTATCTTGTGAGGTGACTGGAGCTGCTTCAGCTGCAGTGAGTGCCTGTGAGCTCTTTGTGAGGTGATTTTTATTTCTGCCACGGTTTCCTCCCAGTACCATATTTCCTGCCCAAACTTTCACAGTTTGTTCCCTGGGGCAAAAGGTTCAAATGGATACCTTTTGAGCCTGCAGGCTCCGCTTTGTCCTTCTCTTCTCTCCTCAGCGGTGTGGAGCTCTAACAATGCATGTCTGCTCTTCTAGGCTCCGCCTCCTGCATCTTCGACTTGTGTCTTTTTTCAACCTGACTAACTATGTAACTATGTAAAAATAGAGTTTGGAGCCACCATATAAAGTAGCAGAACTCTGTTCAGAAGAACGGCCATCTTAAAAATGACAGTTATGCCAGGGGTGCATTATCTATTACTGACACTCTTGATACTAATTACTCAAAGCTACTTGAAAGCTCTCTGGGGAGAATTCATCCAATTCATCTGGGTTCGCTCACACCCACATATCCTACATATTTATCTCTCTATGGCAGAGACTTGTTTATTGGGCGCGGCTCATCATGTTAAGTATATAAAAGCAATCAGATACAAATAAAATGCATAAGATGATAAGTGCATTTCAGATGACAGATTTCTTTTACTATAAGAAAAAGACCTCCTTTATTCATTTACCAATTATAGAGATACACATATTTAGAATCCTTTGCGTATTAGTAGGCAAAACCATAATATTACTTAGAAGAGTTTATAAAAAACAAAAGTGATTTCCTCTGTCTAACAGATGAGACATTGGTCCGGTACATATCTTCACTTACAAGTTCCTCATTTCAAATTTCACTTTTACTATATAACTTTCTCAAATGTGCTTAGAACAAACAGCTTCCAAACAAATCCTAAAGTAGCACTCTACAGCCTGAAATGTTATTCATAATTATATTAAACATTTATTTAACCCTTCAGTCACTGGGGTCATTAAGACAGGAGGGCTCTCCAGTGGGCATATGCAACACTTTCTTTAGCTGAGTGGGCTAGGGTTAAAACCTGTGTTAAGTTAATTTTTATGGCTTTAAAGTGATTGTAAAGGCAGAAGTTTTTTTTTTATTTTAATGCATTCTGTGCATTAAGGTAAAAGCCTTCTGTGTGCAGCAGTCCCCCTCAGCCCCCTTATACTTACCTGAGCCCCCTCTCGATCCAGCGATGTCGACGAGTGCTTCGGCCATCCGGGACTCTCCCTCCTGATTGTCTGAGACACAGCAGCAGCACCATTGGCTCCCGCTGCTGTCAATGAAAATCAGTTAGCCAATGAGGAGAGAGAGGGGGCTAGGTTGAATCACAGCTCCAAGTCTGAATCGATACACGGAGCTGCGGCTCAGCTCGGGGGCCCCCATAGCGAGCTGCTTGGAGGGGCCAGGGGCACTGAAGAGGGACCCCAGAAGAGGAGGATCGGGGCTGCCCTGTGCAAAACAACTAGACAGAGCAGGTAAGTATAAAATTTTTTTGGTATTTTTATAGAAAAAAAACAAGACTCTACAATCACTTTAAGTAATTTTGTTTAAGGCTGGGTATACTGATGCATCACATCGCATGTGATTTGCACAGGAATCGCACCGCATTCTTGTACAAATCACATGCAATTCTGTGCGGTGGGATTTGAGCCTATCATTTTGTATGGCTCAAATTGCACTACATATGCATGAAAAAGGTACAGGCAACTTTATTTTTCCGCACGTCTGATTCTAGCAAGCGCACTGCAACCTGCTTTTGGATTGACACCTGTAGCAGCTCGCATGAACACAGTGTGATTGCTGTGAGGTGCAATGCGGGAAATGTGTGTTTCCCGCATTGCATCAGTGTGAACAGAGCCTGAAACCCGTGTTAAGTTTGTTATTGCTATTAATGGTTTTGTTTCTGCTGGGTATTAAGAAGATTCTCTCACAGTGCTCAGTGCCACAAGAAGTAAGGGGAAATCTCCCTGGAAATCCAGACCCAGAAAAGACAAAGACATGCTGGTAGGTTAATTGGATACTGTCTAAATTGTCCCTAGTATGTATGAATGTGAGTTAGGGACCTTAGATTGAGGGTAGGGGCTGCTTGAGGGTAGGGACTGATGTGAATGTACAATGTATATGTAAAGCGCTGCGTAAATTTACAGCTCTATATAAGTAACTGAAATAAATAAAATAAATAAATAAAACAGTAAAAACCTAACAGACTCTATCCCAAGTAAAGGTTTTGACCGTGGTTACAATTTTGTACTAACGAATATATTTAAAGTACACAATGGTTTCTGATTTAAGATTAAAGTGATTGTAAAGCTTTGTTTATTTAAAAAAAATAACAAACATGTCATACTTACCTCCACTGTGCAGCTCGTTTTGCACAGAGTGGCCCTGAACACCGTCTTCTGGGGTCCCTCGGCGGCTCTCGCGGCTCCTCCCCACATCAGATAGCCCCCTAGGACAGTGGTTCTCAACTCCTGTCCTCAGGACCCACTAACAGGCCAGATTTTAAGTATTACCTTGGGAAGACTAGAATCCTGCAATCACTGAGCAGCAAAATTATATCACCTGTGATGTATTTCAGTTATCTTGCAAACCTGGCCTGTTAGTGGGTCCTGAGGACTGGAGTTGAGAACCACTGCCCTAGGAGAAGCGCTCTCCCGGGGGGTTACCTTCATCCATAGCTACCGAATGTACTCGGCCCCGCCCCCCAGTCCCTGCGTCATTGGATTCGATTGACAGCAGCGGGAGCCAATGGCTGCACTGCTATCAATCTATCCAATCAAGAGCCAAGAACCCAAGGCAGAGGAAGAGCGCGTCCCCGCCAGATGAAGTTCCAGGGCTCAGGTAAATAAAACGGAGGGGCTGGGGGGCCCGTCACTGCCAGGTGTTTTTCACCTTAATGCATAGGATGCATTAAGGTGAAAAAACACAAGCAACCCCTTTAAGATTACCTGCACTGTAAAACGGTATGACTAGATGTAATGACACTGTTTTTCCATTGTCTCTATTCAGAGGAGAGACTTTGGCTAGATAAACTGAGGGGAAGTTCATGGTAAATCTGTGTTAGTTCAGATTACAAATCATTGCACATGTTTTCCATGGAGACTAAAAATTGCTTTCTTTTACAAGGACACGTAATTCGCATTCATTTTTTTTTTTTCATATATAAATCTCCATACAATGCAGTTTTCAGATGCTATGGGCAAATTCTGCTGCTATATAAAGGCAGTAGGGATAGACAAAGCTGCCCAGATTCTAAGTTGAGACCTCAATTTAGCAGCAAACCCCATTGAAGTATATGGGGTGCAAACCTTGATACTAAACTCTGGCCATTTGTAAGGGTAATAGGCAAGCTACTGTCAAACAAAGGATAAAGAGATTTGGACATTGTCAAGGGGAAAAATTAATAAAGCAAAATTTTAAATGGCCTTTAAGCTGTAAGTGTGAACAACATCATGTGTGCACACTTCATTTTTTACCTTTTACCTTTAGCTTGGCTTAAATACAGCAGCAGCACCCCAATCTGATTTATTGCAACTTGAAAAGAAAAAGCTTTTTTAGCTACACCTGCTTTTTTATTCAGCAGTAATAGACCTAAATTGAAACGTGGAAGCAACAGCCACAACAGATCGAAAAGCTATAGCAAAGTTTACACTTTTAAAATGTAAGCTAAAAGCCCCAACTTTGTATAATTTGGGCAGTGGCAAAACAGTTTAACCACTTGCTTACAGGGCACTTAAACCCCCCTCCTATCCAGACCAATTTTTAGCTTTCAGCGCTGACGCACTTTGAATGACAATTGCGCGGTCATACAACACTGTACCCAAATGAAATTTTTATCATTTTTTCACCACAAATAGAGCTTTCTTTTGGTGTTATTTGATCACCTCTGCAATTTTTACTTTTTGTTAAAAAAATTGAATAAAAAAAAAAAAAAAATTTTTAATTTTTTTATATTTTGTTATAAAAAATTTTAAACGGGTAATTTTTCTCCTTCATTGATGTACGCTGATGAGGCGGCAGTGATGGGCACTGATAGGCGGCAGTGATGGGCACTGATAGGCGGCAGTGATGGGCACTGATGGGTGGCAGTGATGGGCAGCACTGCCAGGTGGCACTGATTGGCACTACAGGTGGGCATTGATAGGTGGCACTTGTTGGCATTGATAGGTGGCACTTGTGGGCACTGTTAGGTGGCACTGTGGGCACTGTTAGGTGGCACTGTGGGCTCTTTTAATTGGCACTATTAGGTGGCACTGATGAGGCAGATGTGCCTCTTCCACTTGGGGACCGATGTCCCTCACATCCCAGCCGGTGATCAGCGTTTTTTTCTACTCGCGCTGTCAGCGTGAGTAAAAAAAAAAAACGATTACCGATCTTTTGTTTACATCATGTGATCAGCTGTCATTGGCTGACAGCTGATCACATGGTAGGGAGCCGGGACTGGCCCCTTACAAGGATCGGTGATCAGCCGAGTCTCAGTGACTCCGTGATCACAGCGCACCCGGCGCGCGCAGGAAGCGCGCACAGGGGAGGCCATCATATGACGGCCTCCCGGGAATTCAGGTCCGCGCTGTGGCCGTCATTCGGCCATAGCGTGGATGTGTAGTGGTTAAAGCAGAACTACACTGTATCTGACCACCACAAACCAAAAATGCTATTTAATTCACATCTGTTATTCAAAACAAACGCACCCATCCATCCATGTCTCCATGCTTTATTTTGCTGAGAAAACACTTTGAAAAACACCCCCTAGCATTTCTGGCCGTGGCCATCTTGACTAAGGGCAGATGATTCATGTAGCATTTACTTCCTGGACTCCATCTGTCCTTAGATCAGGCATACAGGCAGGAGGATGCGCTTTGTTCAGCAAACCCCACCTTCCCTCCTGAAGACTCCTGGGATGTATGACATCATTTGCCTAGGCATGGAAACCAGGAAATAACTGATGAAATGTAAAGAAAAAAGTTTAAAACAAGTAAATATGATATACTTTCTTATCTATTTACTAATGTTACCAGCATAAGGATTACATATTATAAATGGTGATTGAGAGAGTAAAGTTCCAATTTAATAATATACCATATATACCTAAGTATAAGTCGAGATTTTCAGCATTTTTTTTAGGCTGAAAGTGCCCCCCTCGACTTATACTCGAGTCACCGCCGTCTACCTACATGATCAGCGTGTCATGCAGACAGACGGCGACCAGCGTGTGATAATACCATTTGGCGGCCATTCCACTGTTCAAAAGCCGCGCCTCCTCCCCGTCTGTGATAGGCAGAACACTCCATTTCCCAGCAGTCAGTGTACAGCCTATCACGGACATTCTCTCATCCTCGTCTGTGGTAAGAGGATGAGAGAATGTCTGTGATAGGCTGACCGCTGACTGCTGGGAAATGGAGTGTTCAGGAGGAGGCACGGCTTTTGAACAGTGGAATGGCCGCAGAATGGAATTATCACACGCTGATCGGTGCAGAGCGGCACACGGAGGATGCAGATCGCCACATGGAGGCATGCACAGGACACAGGTAGGCTGCACAGGACACAGGGACAAATGCACAGGACACAGGGAGGCTGCACAGGACACAGGGACACATGCACAGGACACAGGTAGGCTGCACAGGACACAGGGACACATGCACAGGACACAGGTAGGCTGCACAGGAGACAGGGACACATGCACAGGACACAGGGACACATGCACAGGACACAGGTAGGCTGCACAGGACACAGGGACACATGCACAGGACACAGGGACACATGCACAGGACACAGGGAGGCTGCACAGGACACAGGGACACATGCACAGGACACAAGGAGGCATGCAGCTGCAGATGACCCTCTTTTCCACTTACAGTAGCTGCTGCATTTCTCACCCTCGTCTTATACTCGCGTCAATAAGTTTTTCCCAGTTTTTTGTGCTAAATTAGGGGCCTCGGCTTATATTCGGATCAACCTATACTCGAGTATATACGGTAGTTTATGAGCTATTTTTGGTAATACCACGCTACATAGTACCAAATGTCAGCAGAGTGCACAAAAACATTTTGAAACCACAACCCAATTTTGCCATATACTAAATGAATCCCAAAATATCCAAAATATAGACGGCTTCTGTATTGTACTGACATGTCAAGACAATATATGAGCATTTGAATAAGCAGCAAATTAAAAGACAAGGCAGTTTTTATCTTACATTAACTAATAAGCATGTATTATCCAAGAGACAAAAGCCACAAATGGTGATCAGTTGCTGAACACTATGTAAGCTGCTCGGTTAGGCTGCAATATAAAACGGAGAGACAAGACAGATATTGTCCTGAAAGACAAAATTAGAGTATTATTTGAGAGATAATATACACAAACATTGTATAATGGCTGGGCAGTGGTAAACTAACATCACTCCCCCACCCCGCTGCGGGAGCAAAACGTCGGCGATAACACGCCGTGGGAGACAAATGGCGGCAATAGCCTGCCACTCCAACCCCCCATGGGAGCAAAATGACAGTGATAACTCGCCACCCCCTGCTGCAGGAGACGAACGGCGGCGATCACCCACCACCCCTCCGTGAGGGAGACACTAGACACTCTGAATGTGCCTTACCTTGCCGTAGGAGGAAGGAAGAGCCGGGCCGCTACGTCAAACACATAATGGGACATCCTCCTCCCGGGGGCACAGGAACTGGAAGTGTGTCCTGAGACACGATTGGTCAGGGAGTCCTAAGGCTCCCTGGCCAATAGGGGCTTCCTGATTGGCCGGGAGGAGGATCAGTGTGTCAATAGGGAATATTCAATTGCTATTGCCACACAAGTGGGTGTGCCCGGGGCGCAGTGCTCTGCATCCCGAGCCCACAATTTTTTGAAGCCTAATAAAACCTCTGGCTCTAATCATGTGCTTCAAAAAACACAGCCCTCCCATTGGAATTCATAGTCCCGTGCCCTGTATGTAGATCAGGGGCCAGGACACATGGATAGGGGGGACGGCGCCCTTTTGCCCCTTATGGAGTGGCCGCCACTGCTGGGCAGTACAGCTCCAGATTGCAGCACACATCAGCTGTCATTTGAAGCTGCAAGAAAAATCTACACTATAACCACCAAGTATGGCTGGCTAGCCCCCACTTTGTAAAAGTTCTTTGTCCTTCAACCCCTCCTTCATATAATCAAGTGAACATTTCTTAGTCTGGGTTGCCCTGGAGGAGTAAATTACCATACATGTTTTTGTTTTGTTTTTACTTATGTTGTTATTTTTTCACATTTTTATTTTCGTGAAAATGTAACATTTTTAAATGATTTCATCTTTATTTTTTTTTATATTCTGTAGTGGCTGGGCTGCATACTACAGAGACCAGGTACATCTGCAGTTACTCTGCTTTGCCAGTATAATCTCTCTCCCCCTAGGCATTCAGCAGACAGTTATATTTTTCTCTACATTTATTTGATTATAGTCAAGGCAATGGAGGCATAGCTACGGCCAGCTATGGTCATAGGCTGCCTATCATTCCACAACACATAAAACATAGATTGCGGCACTAAATTAACAATGATAAAATTGTGAAAAAATATATGTACAGCAACAGTCCATAAAGTGCTCCAAAAATATATGAATAATGATAAGCAAGAAAAAAAGAAAAAATCTCTTGAAAAAGTGTCCAATGTGTGAATAATTGAATGAACGTTCACTCGAGTGCGCCTTCACCGTGGTTCTATCGGATGTTTGTTTACCCGATCCCTCAACTCCACATTATAAGAGTCCAGATAAGCATTGGGTTTCAAACCAGCAATCAAGGCAGATCCATCTGTTTGGAGCTGAAGAGGATGTGTCATGGCTGACCATGCAGATCTCAAATCGCTCTCATTGACACCCAATAAGGAAGAGAAAAGTGCCTACATAGTGTAAAACCATATGATGTTTTATTAATACAATAAGCTACTAAATACGTACACAGATCCAGTTAAAAGCCAGCACATAAATTCAATGATTCCCGGCATAATGTCCACGTGTACAGAGATTCAGCTTGCGTGGTATTGACAGACATAGACTCCGCCCTACATGTTTCATCAGATGTGATGTCATCAGGGCATGGCTACATGTTGACCTACTGAAGAAGCCCTATCACGTGGCGATACGTGTCTAGGGGAGGAGTCGATCTTTGTGACGTTACACCGGAGTCGCTAGAGGTAGAGAGACGGACGACATTGTCTACACAGTGTGTATTATTCATCATCTTGTAAGTGGAATTTTAAGCGGGGTTTTTAACCTCTTTCTGCCCGCCCGCCGTCAAATGACGGCTGGGCAGCGCGGCTCTCGTTCTGGGTGGAGATCATATGACAGAAACTAAGAAAAACTTTATTTTTTTCAAAGTTTTTGGTCTTTTTTTTTTTTTTTTTTTAAGGGAAAAATAAAATACCACAGAGGATTTAATCTGCATTGTTGTGTGTTTTATTTACTCATTCATGATATAATTATAATTTGGATGTGTATGTCATCACATCTTTATGGGGCATTTTGGACTGTTTTTAATAACATTGCTGCGCTACAATGATATATTTTTTGATAATTTATTAGAAGTGTTGTGGAATCACTTTCACAGTGTTTGGCTGTGTGGAATTTTTTGACATTTATTACATAGTTACATAGTAGGTGAGGTTGAAAAAAGACACAAGTCCATCAAGTCCAACCTATGTGTGTGATTATATATCAGTATTACATTGTATATCCCTGTATAGTTTTTGAAACTATCGATGCTCCCTGCTGAGACCACCGCATGTGGAAGGGAATTCCACATCCTTGCCGCTCTTACAGTAAAGAACCCTCTACAAAGTTTAAGGTTAAACCACTTTTCTTCTAATTTTAATGAGTGGCCACGTGTTTAGTTAAACTCCCTTCCGCGAAAAAGTTTTATCCCTATTGTGGGGTCACCAGTATGGTATTTGTAAATTGAAATCATGTCCCCTCTCAAGCGTCTCTTCTCCAGAGAAAATAAGTTCAGTGCTCGCAACCTTTCCTCATAACTAAGATCCTCCAGACCCTTTATTAGCTTTGTTGCCCTTCTTTGTATTCGCTCCATTTCCAGTACATCCTTCCTGAGGACTGGTGCCCAGAACTGGACAGCACACACTAGGTGAGGCCGGACCAGAGTCTTGTAGAGCGGGAGAATTATCGTTTGCTGTTTTATTGCTTAAATTAATATTTTCTTAGGGGGTTTATTTGCGCTGATTGTCATCACTATATTCACTATATATACTACATTTTTTTTATTCTACCTGTGCAATAATTTTCTTTTACACTATTCTTCCACAACACAGTGGGAAGGGCAGGCAGCAGAAATTGTAAGGGGGCATTCTACAGCCAAGGGGAAGGCTAGGCAGTAGCAGAAATAAAACATAGAATTGTATAGTCATTGTCTACCTATCCTTTCCCAAATAAAGACAGACAAGCCTACAAGGAGAAGAAGAGGTACTGCCTTCACCTCTTCCCCCTCATCCACAACCTCATTCTCACTTTACTCCTACCCTTCCTCTTTCACCTCTTCCTTCTTCAATGTGACTGTGTCATGGGACAGCTGTCTAAAAAGTGTGACTGTCCCGGCAAATATGTTATTCACTAAGCTAAGTGAATGTTTACATTTGTAGCCACCACAGAGTTATTTGCTATGTTAGATAGACACCACTAGAGGTCATTCGGTTTATAACCGCTTGCCAGCAAGATAGCTAATTGGACTCCAGACCACCCCAAAATGCCTGCCGCAATTTACATCTATGCGATAGCTACACAAATGAGGTACATACAGTATATGCTAACAGAGGGAGGAATGCTCTGCAAACAGTCTGGAAGAAGGAATGCTGAAAGAAGCTCTTGGAAAAGGTTAGCTTAAAGAGGATTCCCCCATCCACATTGAGTGTGTGGATGGGGGAATTAAGTTAGTTTTTCATTCAACATACTGGTTGAACGGAAAAAACTGACTCATTTATGGGCTGCTTAATGGTGCATGGTCTCTGCAAAGAAGTTACTTGTGCTACAGTGACTGTCTCTCAGATTTCCAGGATTACATTGCTTGGCCCCCCTACAATACTGCTATATTTTCAGCTGCCTGTTAATCTCATCAGGAGACAGTGTGATAGACTGCAGTGCATAATCGAGCAAAAACTGTTCAGCTATGTACAGAGGATAGATACAGATAATATTTCTCTGTTAGTGTCTGCTGGATAACATAAACTGTCTAGGAAGAGACTTTCTCAAAGTGGCTCTTATTAAAGGCAACGTACACCTGTTATATCTTCCAGTGAGTAATATCTTAAATAGATAGTACATCAGTTATTAATTGTTGCTTTGATAAGAAATATGTTTACTGCACAGTTGTTCAAGGCTCCAATGCTGACTTGCTAATTCACCAAGGGACATTATTGAACTTGATGCTTGTTTGCTTTAGGCATATATTTTTTAAGTACGCAATCTCGATTCAACCCCCTCACAATCTTAATCTGGCATTTCCACGATTCATGTAACAAGTGCAGAGCTGTTCTCTGCTTAGAGCTGTCAAAAAAAAGGCAGCCGGCACAGTTTATCACAACATTGGTTCTTTTAGATCAAAGGAATGAACTTAGAACTCCCAAACATTATATATATTTTTTTAGCAGAGACCCTAGAGAATAAAATGGTGGTCAGACTGTATTTGCGCAGCGGTCTTCAAAAGCAATTTTTGGAGAAAATATACACTTTAAAAAAAAAATATACAGTAAAGTTAGCCCAATTTTTTGTATAATATGAAAGATGATCTTACACAGAGAATCATGAGAGAATCATAATCTTTATTCTAAGCAAAATAAATGTTAATTCTCATTTTATCCAGAATCGTGCAGCTCTAGTATGTAGCAGCTGTTAAATAAAGTTGCATGTTATTTACAATTGTGTGTCTTACTGTATCACATGATTTTAAAGGTTGTGATCAGATGCAGGTAGGAGCAGTACACACATACGTATCAAAACTAACACTTACAGGTGTTATACACAATGTGATTTAAAAATACATTTTGCTAATTAAACTGTATTTATTACTTTAGTAAATCAACCCCAATATGTCTCATCTTCACCAGCTTGCTCTCATACATCTTCATACCGTGTCGGCTGTACCTTTCATAACTTAGTCCCATAACCTAATATATTAAAGTCTTACGACCTACTCTAATAAAAGACATACTGTACATAGAAAATAATATAATAACAATGGAACTATACTTTAGACTGCTTGATGTCAAAAATAATTTATTGTCTAAATAACAGTGACAATTTATGCATAGCCATTTTTTTTAATTTAGTTTTGGACATAATAAAGATTAAAACCCCTTTTGGTTTATTTTTTGCTCTCTAAGTACCCTTGGGGAAATTTCCCTTCACTTCCTGTTCGAGAGACATAACAGGAGACATAACAAGATATAATGGAAGAAATCTCCCAAATTTAAGGGGAATTCCCCTCTTAGGCAGTCATCCCTGGAACAGGTGTACCCTATTCTAAGATTTCCCCTAACCTCTAGTTTTGGGGAAACCCGTTTTGCATTCTCTCTCACCTTTTCCTTGACAGAGGGCACCAGTACATATAGAGGGTTGAATCCTCCTCTAATTCTTTCCCACTCTATCAAAAACTAACAAAAAAAAAAGTTTTGCCCGGAGATAAACTTTAGGCTGTTTTGTACAGTTTTAGCAAAGTGGAAATTTCTAAAGCTGGTTGTGCATGTTTCCTATAATAATCATTTAGATAAATATTGTATCTCTCAGAAATGATTTGTAGTAAATGGGAGCTTTGATCAATAAACTATTTTGATTCAGTTAAAAAGATCCTGGCAGAAAATTCTATCAACCAAATCAATCTTTTTCTTTTCTGTCAACCTATTTTTTTTAAGCAAAGGGTTATTTGATATGAGGGATAATATCACTGACCAAGTGCTTATCCTTGCATTATGTGTATAGCCCATGTTATACTTGGCTCAGAGGGGAGATGATGTCACCTGGCATGTTGAAAAGAAGAATGGCTGTCATAGTGTTTTTGCAAAGCATAACAAGCCCAAGGAACCTAAGCCCTTGTTACCACAAGAGGCAGTGATTTGAAGTCCTTTTGTTTTTTAACACTTCCAGCAGTATAACCTGAAAAACACCAGAACACAGAACAGTACGCTGCCAGAGACATAAATCTATTCCCTGGCATAAAACTAGGCTACAGCAAGGTGGAATGTCACATGCCTAGTATTAGAATCATGTCATCTGTAAAAGCAATACATACAGACATTCCTGTCCAAATATTTTTCTGTCTGAGAAGTTCTACAAATGATAAAGACTATGGATAAGGAACAGTTCCATACCTGAAATTCCTTCCTCCTATAGCAGTCTAACCATGGTTAACGAGTTATACGGTCAAATGGTTTCCTCCTGCAGACATCAAAGCTAAATATGTTATATGAGCTGCTTGTCTACATCCTTTCTGTCAAGGCCACACTCCAGCTAGCTCCTGAAAATAATAATATAATTGTAGGTATGTTCAGATGGTATGCTTACTAGCTACTACTCTTTTGGCCATAGATCATTGCAGGTCTGCCTGAAAACTTATTTAACCTTGTGAAAGTGCAAGGGCCTGCCACTGTGAAAATGGAAGTAGAAGTGACACAGGGCTCAAACATACGCAGAGTGCAGGGCTCTGAATATTGATTTAGAGCAAAGAAAATGTAACGTTTGGCTTTCTCCAGGTTTTGGTATTCCCAGATTGAGTTCCGGAGTTTGGAGACTTTGAAGAGTTTTGGGTGGGAAGAAGTCTCCAACCCAGTGTCCAGAAGACCAGCAAGCAGTTGTGCACAGGCTTGGGCATAGCTCAGAGCTGTCATTAGAAGACAGTCGTGCTGAACTCAAGAGAGGGTACTCCATGCTGGAGACAGGAGAATCCTTGTCCAGAGGGCTGTGAGAGTCGAGACAGCTAAGTAAGTCTGGAGGACTGAGAGAACCGAGAAAACTAGGCGATTTTCAGAGGACTGAGAGAATCTAGAGGTCTTAGGGGACTAAGAGATCCAGGAGAACCAATGATACCAATGGTTCCATTATCCCACATTTCTTGATGTTTGCAAACAGCAACAAATGTGGGATAATGGAATCATTGGTATCACTTTATTTAAAAAGTTCTTACTTGTGTTGAAGAGCTGTGTAGAGTTTATTGAGACATACTGCGTTGTGAACAGTATTTATCAGCTGTCTTGTGTAACGTCAAATATACAGAAATTGAAGCAAGAGTTTGGTTCGGACCTGACAAAGAAGTCTACCACCAAGACATTCACTGTGTTGGCTCTCTTTACAATCTTTATTTGCAGGAGTTGTCCAATCCGCTCCTCACCTACCAGCTTTACACCACATTCACAGACAAGTGTATGCTGATTACTGCCCCCCAGTGGAAGAGAGGAAGATTTCTGAACCGTGTTCAAAGTTTGCCTGCAATACTTTTCATACTGTTGTGCGGCTTATAATTTGGCTGCAGATACCTGTGGTGGGAGCGCATTTTTATCATACAGTGAAAGGAGATTGTCACAATCTGGGTGGAGTGCAAATGCTACTTTTGCTGCTTATAATTTGGCAGCATTTCTTTTTGGTAAATTTGCACTGCTAATTGTTGAAAAGATATGCCCCGTACACACGGTCGGACTTTGTTCGGACATTCCGACAACAAAATCCATGGATTTTTTCCGACGGATGTTGGCTCAAACTTGTCTTGCATACACACGGTCACACAAAGTTGTCAGAAAATCCGATCATTCTAAACGCGGTGACGTAAAACATGTACGTTGGGACTATAAACGGGGCAGTGGCCAATAGCTTTCATCTCTTTATTTATTCTGAGCATGCGTGGCACTTTGTCCATCGGATCTGTGTACACACGATCGGAATTTCCGACAACGGATTTTGTTGTCGGAAAATTTTATATCCTGCTCTCAAACTTTGTGTGTCGGAAAATCCGATGGAAAATGTGTGATGGAGCCCACACACGGTCGGAATTTCCGACAACAAGGTCCTATCACACATTTTCCGTCGGAAAATCCGACTGTGTGTACGGGGCAATACTGTTATATTTTTGGTTGGAAACATATCGCAAGGTGGAGGAAGTCTTCTGAATGGATGAACATATTGGGACTGATTTCTTTCTATGCATATGGATTGTATTGACACAATATTATTTTTATTCACTATATTCACTATATGTACTGATTACATTTGGCTATAGAGCTGCATAATATATGATCACTTTTTAATTGTGGTTGTATGTATATATACCCATATTGCAAGCTGCTTATATTTATACTTGCACTGACACTTATATTTCTTGCACATCAAGGTAGTTGTGTGAAAAATGTAATTATACAGTTCATTATTATTTTTCCTGATTTGAATGTTGGCTTGTGCATTGATGGAAACTGTTATTGAAGGCCCTTTACTCATCAGGGAATAAACACTATATTGTCAAAAGTATTAGGCTCGGTTCACACTGGGACGACTTGGGATCCGACTTGTCGCCCCTCAAGTCGCCCCAAGTCGCCCCAGAAAGAGATTCACATGAGAGTGAATGGGAGCGTCTTAAATGACACTGCTGAAGTCGCTCCGACTTCAGAGCGTACTCCCTGTACTACTTGGATCCGACTTGGTAGGCGACCTGTACCATAGAAATCAATGGAAGTCGCCTCCAAGTCGGATCCCTCTGTAAAGTCAAGCGACTTCACAGGAAGTAGTTAAAAAAATTACACCACTACACACCCTCCCTCCCTCCCTCCCTCCCTCCCTCC
The DNA here is from genome assembly GCF_042186555.1 of Aquarana catesbeiana. Lineage (NCBI taxonomy): Eukaryota > Metazoa > Chordata > Amphibia > Anura > Ranidae > Aquarana > Aquarana catesbeiana. The sequence continues at coordinate 208,896,033 of NC_133334.1, read as the reverse complement.
CTCACACAGAGCACTGCCTGACATCCTGAACTGCCGTTATCTGCCGTTATCCCTGTGTTATCTCTGTGTAATAATGTCTACCAGAGCCAGAGAGGTAGTACACAGAGAGGCAATAGACAATGAGACACTGATCAGGCTTGTGAGACAGCGCCCCTGTCTGTATGACAAGGAAGACAACCAGTACAAGGACCAATTAAAGAGGGACACTGCCTGGCTGGAGATCTGCAGAGGATCATTCGAAAATTGGGACCTCATGACGTCGGCCGAACGTAGTCAGAAATGTAAGTTAACAAGTTTATTTTAGTTATGTCTGTTTTTTTTCAAGTTGCTGCGATTTGAAGTGTGTGAATCATGGGGTACGACTTGACATGCGACCTTTCAGTCCGTACGACTTGTCATGCGACCTTTCAGTCCGTACGACTTGTCATGCGACCTTTCAGTCCGTACGACTTGTCATGCGACCTTTCAGTCCCAGATCGCATGAAAAGTCATGCGACCTTTCAGTCCCAGATCGCATGAAAAGTCATGCGACCTTTCAGTCCCAGATCGCATGAAAAGTCATGCGACCTTTCAGTCCCAGATCGCATGAAAAGTCATGCGACCTTTCAGTCCCAGATCGCATGAAAAGTCATGCGACCTTTCAGTCCGTACGACTTGTCATGCGACCTTTCAGTCCCAGATCGCATGAAAAGTCTTTATTAATATATCTAGATAATGAATGATCAATACCAATACAGGCTCCAAAAAAATATGGTTTATTTTAACATGTTATTTATATCAAACACAAGAATAGTATAATGATTGATCAATACCAATACAGGCTCAAAAAAATTATGGTTTATTTTAACATGTTATTTATTTCAAACACAAGAATAGTATGCGATACATACGACAGTATAGCATAGTCAAATTAAACTAAACAAATTAAACTAAATAACTATACAGGCTTTATTAGTCAAGCAACAAAATATAAATGTAAAGAACTTAGGAAATAGCATCCAATTGCCATTCCACTTCACCAGCCGGTGAAAGGAAATAGGAAGTAAATTGCTCCCGAACACTGATACCATCGCTGGATCCCCTAGTAGCACTGAGGTGTGCACTTTCCAGATCGTGCATTAGGGAATCCTCAACACAGTACCCGTCACGTATCCGTACAAAATTGTGGAGAACGCATGCTGCCTTGACTGCAGTAATTGCGTTTTCAATATTTAACGCAATAGGCGTGTGTAACAAACGCCATTTATTGGCAAGGATTCCAAATGCACATTCAACCACCCTTCTTGCCCTTGTGAGACGATAATTAAACACTTTCTTGGGTGTACTCAGATTCCTGTTGGAATAAGGCCTCATTAGGTGTTCCCCCAATGCGAAAGCCTCATCAGCGATGAACACATAGGGTAGCGAGGGTTCTGATGTGCCAGGAAGTGGACAGTTCTCCGGAATACATAGTTCATTATTCCTCAGCCTTTGACCAAACGACGAATTAGCGAAAATTCTTGAATCGCAGCTACTGCCATAGGATCCTATATCGATGTAGGAGAAGCAGTAGTTTGCATCGGCGACAGCAAGTAGCACAAAGGAGCAATACTTCTTGTAATTGTAGTACATACTTCCACTACCTACAGGCTTAATTACACGTATGTGCTTCCCATCTATAGCTCCAATGCAATTCGGGAAATTGCTACGCCTCCAAAAGAGTCTTGCAATATCCCGCCAGTTCTCTTGTGTCGGCCTCTTCATTACTATCGGGTTAAGTACATCCCATATGATTTGGCAGGTTTCTCGGATGATGTAGCCGACTGTCGACCTGCCCACCATGAACTGATAGTGAAGGCTAATTAGGGAATGACCGGTTGACAGGTACCTGAAAGACAAAATACATAATTGATTATTTTTAAAAAATTTTTTTGCAGTGTCTCAAATACAAATACGTTGGAAGGGCTTGAGGGACTGTTTCAAACGATATTTACGGAAGATAACAGAGGCTCGAAGCGGATCGGGATCGAAAAGGCTGGTACCCTATGTCCACGCGGACGAACTGGACTTCCTTAGACCGCACATGGAGCTGAGAGAGTGAGATAACATCTTTCACATTAGAAAAGTGCTACTATACAGTTATATTAAGAAGGTTGTGCCTGACATTATTATATCTTTATTACAGAACACAATCCAGTTGGGAAGTGGGTGAAGAAGGGCACGAGGCACCTCTGGAACCTCAAGAGTCGCAGGACCAACATGCGATGGCTGAATTGCATGCTCCTGAATCAAACCCATCGGAAACATTGGTAAATACGCCGGTGACAGCTGGACCTAGTCGCGTCGAAATCCCTCGTCCAACACAACTAAGAGTACGTAACACCAGACCAGCAGGAAGGCCATCTCAAAATATGGATCGGTTTGCTAACCTCGTCGATCGACTCCACCAAAAGTTAGATGATTTAGAATCCGAGGAGCACGGATTTGGGATTATGGTGGCCGGCATGCTAAAGAAAATCCCAGAAGAGAGGAGAAACCAAGTGAAAAAGGCGGTGATGGACTTAATGGAATCCAATGTGCGCAATGAGCAACCAAATTGCTCTTCAGAAATGTTCGGACCGCCGCCGCCATCCGGTCCATATTATCCCCACTCAAACCCCCCACCACCCAGAACCCACCCCTACTATTCCCCTCGCTTCCACCCATACTCCGACGAGTATGGCAATGTGCGACCTTCATCCCATCCACCGATCCCATATCCATCCCCGTCCCCGATTACCTCCACCATTGGCGTACAAAGCTTTACATCTCCAGGCCCTTCTCCAGGCCCTTCCACCAGCAATTTAAACCCCCATTCCGAATACCAACCTTCTTATCATCATTTATAAAAAAGTATAACTTGTTATAAAAAGATTCTTATTTTTATTATTTTTGTTATAAATAATATACAATAATTAAAAAAGTTCCTAATGTTACAGTTAAGTTGGTCAGCGTGGATAGTGTACAAGCCTTTTCGATCCCGATCCACTTGTTACAGTTAATGTACAGTTACATTTTTGGAGTATTATTACCTGCTAATAAATTTTTAAAAAAGTAAGAAGTTTTTCTAAATTTTGTGGATGTTTGTGTGCTACACTATACAATATATGTTACACATTATTTTATTTATGATACTTACCTAGGTGGATGCAGCATCGCACCGATGTTGCATCTGTCAAATGCCGCTTCTTTACACAGAACGGAGTCAACAAACATTGCCGATGGCTCTGTTCTCTACCCTCCTGAGAGCTGCTGACATTCAGTCACCAGGTCTCCTGTTCTGCTCCTCCACACTCATTGGAGCGCAGAACTGTGGCGTAGCATGGAGCGGCTTGCTTGGGGGAGTCCAGGTAGCTGGTGAATCAAGACGTTTTGAAATAAGGATGATGCGCTGCCTGAAATGAACTTGGTGATTTCAATGCAGAGCGGATTTCTGACCACTGCATGCTGAAAAGCGTTAACAGGAGTACAAAAGAAATGCAGACATGTGACCCATTGGAGAAGAACAGCTACTGTTGTGCGTAATGTTATGCATAAAATTAAATATAGATTACCTTAGTGTAATAATCAGTCTTTCAGTCGCTGAGATACTTCTCCTCCATGATGTGTTCTGTCGTTGCAGATGGATGGAAACCAGACCAAGCAATTCGTCAAAACTGTTATAAAAAAAGGAGGGAATTTAGTATATTGAAACACACACATTAACCCCTATTCTGCAGGGTCACTGAAAAACAAACAGATATCTAAGCTTTGGGGCTTAGAAAGACTTTGGATACGGGAGGACGTGCCTGGACCTCCTCCCGTGCTCCAGCGAGATCGACCACTTTATATGATCTGTGATCAGGCTAGTCTGATAGACTCGGTGATCACAGAGCACACCGTGTGCACCCTGCAAGGGGGCGCACAGGTCGCTGGAGCACGGGAGGAGCTCCAGGACCCCTTACCACGTGATCCACTGTCATGACAACTGATCATGTGATGTAATAAAAAGCTGGTAATTGGCTATTTTTATTATTTATTTTTCATTTCCTTTGCGATGAGAGAAACAAAAAAAAATAAGGAACACGGCTGATGCGAGAGGGACTTCAGTCAAGATCGTGAGGTAAATACCAGCGCCTACCAGTGCCCACCAAGGCTACCTACCAGTACCACACATCCAAGCCCACAGTGACACCTACCAGTGCCACCTCACGGTGCCACCTATCAGTGCCCATCAGTGTCAACTATCATTGCCACCCATTTGCCACCATCAGTGCCACTCATCTGTGCCGTCTTATCATTGCCCATCAGTGCTGCCTTATTTGTTCCTATCAGTGTCGCATAATCTGTGCCTTTCAGCCTCGCCTTATCAGTGTCCACCAAAAGCCCATCAGTGTAGCATCATCAGCGAGTATCAATGTGGGAGAATAAATAACTTTTACCACAATTTTATAACAAACTATGAAACATGCTTTCTTTTTCTCAGAAATATATGCAGATCCACATATAGCATTTTAACTTACCTTGTGATAGACATCCGGGTGTAGTTAAAAAACTTGTCATCATAAGCACGTAAGTTTTCATACATGGCCCAGAACTGGCCTCTGGTATCTCGGTTTCTAATGATTGGATGTATCCAATAGCGACGTCTTCGTCTCATCCTCATCCTCCACTTCCTCTCTTCCTCTTCCTCTTCCATCAACACTGCTACACCAGCTGTTACCACAGCTGTCATCAAATAATGCAAGGATAACATTGTTGTTGTCACAGGACACAGGGAACTTGGAACCAGGAACAACAGGAAGCAGGAAGAGAACAGGAACATGTCACAGGAGTTGATGAGCTCTGATTGGCCACATGCAAATTCTGAGGCCCTGGGGGCGACTTGAAGTCGCGTTGAAGTCGCGTTAAAGTCGCGTTAAAGTCGCGTTAAAGTCGCGTTGAAGTCGCGTTGAAGTCGCGTTGCAAGGTCGCGTCGAAGTCGCGTTGCCCCAGTGTGATTAGGACACCTGCTTTTACAAGCACATGAATTTTAATGGCATCCCAGTCTTAGTCTGTAGGGGTCAATATTTAGTCTGCAGGGGTCAATATTGAGTTGGCCCACCATTTGCAGCTATACCAGCTTCAATTCTTCTGGGAAGGCTGTCCACAAGGTTTAGGAGTGTGTCTATGGGAATGTTTGACCATTCTTCCAGGTGCGCATTTGTGAGGTCAGGCACTGATGTGGACGAGAAGGCCTGTCTCCGCCCTAATTCATCCCAAAGGTGTTCTACTGGGTTGAGATCAGGCCAGTCAAGTTCATTCACTCCAAACTTGCTCATCCATGTCTTTATGGACCTTGCTTTGTGCACTGTCCAAATCATTTGGTGGAGAGGGGATTATGGCGTGGGATTGTTTTCAGGGGTTGGGCTTGGCATCTTAGTTCCAGTGAAGGGAACTCTTAAGACGTCAGCATACCAAGACATTTTGGACTATTTTATGCTCCCAACTGTGTGGGAACAGTTTGGGGACAGCCCCTTCCTGTTCCAAAATGACTGAGCACCAGTACACAAAGCACATGCTCCTACATCAGTTGTACCTGTTTACCTACAGCCAACTTTCCCCTACATTTATTCAAAGTGCAGAATTTACACAGGATCTCTCAGCTCTGAAAAGCAGGGGGCGGAGAACTGAGGTTACATCAGTGAGGAGAGCTCTGAGAGCTGATTGGAGGGAAGGGACACACCTCCTTCACACAGCAGACAGGAACAGAGTGGAGGCTGTCAATCAGCTGGAGTTCCCTCCCCTGTCACCATTTTTCTCTTGTCATCACTTTCTTTCTACTTCCCAAGGACCAAGAATGTTGTCCTTGTGCTCATAGAGATTTATTTCTTCCCGTTCTGTCCAATGTTTTTTACCTGGACAGTAAGTAAGAGGTAATCTTTCAAATGGGGACAAAGGCAGCATGGAAAACCTAACAGAGACTCTAACCTTTGCCCACTCTATGAAAACTAAAAATACAATTTAGGCAGCAGTAGGAGTCTAAGGACACGGGATACTGCCGCTGTGTGTGGGATTTGTTGGTTGATCTAGAGAAAAATGTTTGTTTACTGAAGGTACCTTTACCCATAGACAATATACGGTACATACTTATAGCATTTTTTTTTCTTCCCTCTTAGGTGTTTTGTAGTAAACTGGTCAACTTTAGCATGGATGTGCTCAGCCAACAAATTTCTTCTCCATATGGATATTTTAACTCTGGCCAGTGTTGCAGCATAAAAATGTTAAACTTATAAGCTTTTTCTATTACAAGTAGATAAGAAATACATTTTGGCTTTAAAAGAATTGGAATGATTTTTGAACAAAGTAAATTGTTCCGTCATACTATCTGTAATGTGTTTGGCATTTTATTTTTTGCAAACAAAGCACTGTTAAGCAAAACAGAGAAAGAAACGATGAATGCTGTTAATTTTCAGCTGTTTACATGATATATGGATCACTTGCTTCCAACAAAGAGGAAGAAATTCTTTACAAGGCAGACAATGAAGCAAAACCTTAACTATATGTTATTTAATGTTTACAAATAGAGTTTGGCTCCCTGGGGTGCTGATCCAGTCTGGTTAATCATTTGAGAATAAAAACTGGGATCCCCAAGCATGTTATAACCTCTATGACAATGCTTCGCTGGTTGTGGAAACATGTCTTTTCAGCATACTATATATCCTTCTCAATAATTCCAAGGCTCGTGATACCTAAGAGCCCAATCAAGAAGTTCCTTGGATGAAGGTCCAAGCCATAACCCCAGGACATGAACTTAAGCAGCTGAACCCATAATCAGCTAAAAGAGAGCTGGGATTCCACAGAGAACCAATCAGTAAAGTCACATGAGCCTGTTCTTCACTGGGATGCCCAACTGAAAATGTTATGTTCAGCCAAGAAGTCTGGATTGTAAATACTCTACCCATTCATGCGATCACAACGGTGCCTAAAGCCTCATACACACGATTGGACTTTCTGACAACAAAACCCTGGAATTTTGTCTGAAGGGTGTTGGCTCAAACTTGTCTTGCATACACACAGTCACACAAATGTTGGCCAACAATTACAAATGTAGTGACGTACTAGACGTACTACGTGGTTTTTCAACTCCTTAGCGCCACCTTTTGGGCTCCTTCTGCTAATTTCATGTTAGTAGAAGTTTGAGGGTTAATTCGCGCTTTTCTTTTTGCGTTTTTCATTTTGTGCTTTTCAGTTCGTTTCTGAACGGCTGTTCGTCAACTAGACATGTTGCGGAATCAGAGGAGATAACGTTTTATTTATTATTGGCCTTGGAGTTATTGCTTTGACATTATTTTTTTGGTTGAATAATGATTTGATTTGGTAAATTTTCTATATATTTGGATGCATAGAATGCACTTTTTGGTTATTTTATAGTGGCAGATAGCATGTCTAATTTTTTTTTTAATGCACATTAAAAAAAATTGTGGAGAATAATACTTGGCTATGTGTTTTACTTCAAATGACAGTTTGGGAGTAGGCAGTTACATTTTAAAAAATACAATGTAAAATTGACAAGGGACACCAACATAGTTGTATCTTTGTTCTTAAAAACTACGGGATAATGGTGTTGTGGTAACTTGCACAAATAAAAAAAAAAATATTATTCTTGATATCACTAGAAAAAAAAGCCTTTGAAAATTAGTTTGCAAAAACTCCATCAGTATCACCAGCAAAGCAGCTTCATTATTATCCCATTAAAGAAGAAGAGAATGTACGCTGCATTTGGAGATTTCATAATTTGCCGCGTCATGAATGTTAATTCTCCATCACGAATGCTAGTTTACATGACCGACCGCTTCTGCTTCCCAACATGCGTGTTTATACTTTGGAATTTTGTCCGACGGACTTGTGTACACATGATCGGAAAGTCCAACAACACACATTTGTTGGCGGAAAATTTGAGAACATGCTAGCCAACATTTGTTGGCGAAAAGTCCGCCAACAAATGTCCGATGGAGCATACACACGGTCGGACTTACTGCCAACAAGCTCATATCCAACTTTTCCTGTCGGAAAATCCGATCGTGTGTACGCGGCATAAGGGTTGCTGTGATCACAACAGAAAACAGACAGGATCAACTTGTGACAGAAATACATGTTAAAAAAAAGCCACTTCATCTACCTGATGACTGTGCTTTTTATCCTGCACAGTCTACCAGAACTATATATGACAGAACAGGCTATAGGCTACTTGTTGGGCAGCGGCATTGTGGAATAGCTGGAGCAATGCTGTCATAACATCAGGGTTTGGGGAAAAGTTGTAGGTGATGGATAGCTGGAGTTAAGGACCGCCCCACGTACATTTACTACGGCAGGGCAACCCTAAAGCGCAAAATCTACTATATAATCGTACCTATATGTGATTCTTGTGCACAGCTCTGGGGTGTGCGAGTGTGCCACTGTGATAAAACACAGCAGGAGCCCACCAGTGGGTCCTGCCCCCGCGATGGCAGCTGGCCACCCACGATCGCTCGCTGGAGAGACAGAGGGACAGTCTGTAAACAAGGCAGATCGTTGTCCTTCTGTCAGACAGGAAGAGAGACATCTGCGATTCCTGCTAATCGGGAACACAGATGTCTCTCTACCCCTAGTGCATTTGTCCCCCATGCAGTAAGAAAAAAGGGAACACAGCTAACCCCTGGATATCCCCTGATGTTAAGACCTTCCCTGCAAGTGTCATTTATACAGTGTCAGTGCATTTTTTTAGCACTGATTACTGTATTGGTGTCACTGGTCCCCAAAAAGTGTCACTAAGTGTCAGATTTGTCCACCGCAATGTCGCAGGCCCACTAAAAATCGCTGATCGCCGCCATTACTAGTAAAAACATAGAAAAAAATAAAAAGTTTCTAAATCTATCCCATAGTTTGTAGACGCTATAACTTTTGCACAAACCAAACAATATACGCTTATTGGGATTTTTTTTTATCAAAAATATGTAGCAGAATACATATTGGCCTAAACTGATGAAGAAATTAGATTTTTTTAAAAAATTTTTATTGAGAATGATTTATAGCAGAATGTAATAAATATTGGTTGTTTTTCAAAATAGTCGATCTTTTTTTGTTTCTAGCAAAAAAAAATAAAAACCACAGAGGTGATTAAATACCACCAAAAGAAAGCTCTATTTGTGGGAAAAAAAGGACATCAATTTTATTTGGGTGCAACGTCATTATGCTAATCTGGAAAACTGGTATTGTTGGGCTGTGGAGTAAACCCAAGTATCATTCTCCATATTAAATATTAATACACAATATCGTACTGCAGTTTGTAATATAATCAGGGAACCCTGAGAAACAGCTATTTTCGTAAAAGCTTTCCCCAGGATTTTGCTTCCTAAATGATAACAATAAAGCATGTTTAGTCAGTTTCCTCTGACATATCCCCAACTGGATCTGACCTGCAAAAATATATATTAAGACCCCGTTCACATTGGGGCGCTTTTCAGGAGTTTTTGCTCTAAAATTAGCGCCTGTAAAGCGCCTGAAAAGTGGCTCTCAAGCCACCCCAGTGTGAACACTGGCGCGGTGCGCTTGCAGGACAGGGAAAAAAAAGCCTGCAAGCAGTATCACCGCCCCTGCCATTGAAATCAGTGGGCAGCACTGCCAAAGCGTTTTTGCGGGCGCTTTTAACCCTTTATTCGGTCGCTAATGGGGATTAAACGTGCCCCACTAGTGGCCTGAAAAGCACCGATATAACAGCGGTAAAGCGCAGCTAAAACTAGGGGCGCTTTACCACTGATGCCCCCCCCCCACCGCCCCAGTGTGAAAGTAGCCTAAGTTTTTAAGAAAATCTAAAACATATATAAAATTAAGCTTTCTATAGTGCCTATAAGAAAGTAGCTTGTGCAACACTGGATTAATTGGTACAACACCCATTGCAATCCAACATGACACTACTCACTACTACTAGAGTGCATAACATCAACCTTTTTTGGCTCACCTAGAACCTTAGCCTTCCCTTTCCATATGGTTTCTGAATTGATCCTGTATAATTTACATACGAGTTACTTTTATCTAGTTATGAGCTATACACTCTTGTTATATAAATACTAACAGATATAAAATGATTAACACTGATGTGGACATGTAGACATGAAGGGGCTATGCCTCCGCTGCGCCACAGATAGTTCCCAATGGGGTGGCTGGCGGAGACACATGGCCTCTCCTGCCTTGATCTATTCCTCATAATTAACTTACGGTACTGAACAACAAGCTATATGTATCTGTTAACCTCTATTATTTGGTTTTATTTTCTCTTATTTTCTTATTCTCTTTTATTAACCCAGTTTACGATATCTCCTGTAACTTGTAAACGCGATGTATATCTTTGTAAACTGACAAAATTCTGAATAAAAACTATTTAAAAAAAAAAAAAAAAAGAAAGTAGCTTGTGGCGTTGCTGTGGTACTGTTTTTGCATGTTTGAAAATTAATACTCATAATTCCTTTTTGATGATGACTGGAAGTTGCAGATTACATTTTTAGGCGTCTGTATTTTGAAACCCATCTTCAATGCTGGCTTTAGATCATAGAACTTTGTGAGTTAGGTTTTATTTGATGTTACTTATGACAATAAATCCTGCCTTACGTCAGTAACACACACTTAATTGTTTGCCGAAGAGTCACTCCCTTCCCAAACTACGAATTTTCAGATGACACACTGCAGATAACTGTAGTATACATACAGTATCTCACAAAAGTGAGTACACCCCTCACATTTTTGTCAATAATTTTTTTATATCTTTTTACGTGACAACACTGAAGAAATTACACTTTGCTACAATGTAAAGTAGTGAGTGTACAGCTTGTATAACAGTGTAAATTTTCTGTCCCCTCAAAATAACTCAACACACAGCCACTGGCCACATGTCACTGGCAACAAAAATGAGTACACCTCTAAGTGAAAATGTCCAAATTTGGCCCAATTAGCCATTTTCCCTCTTGGTGTCATGTGACTTGTTAGTGTTACAAGGTCTCGGGTGTGAATGGGGAGCAGGTGTGTTAAATTTGGTGTTATTGCTCTCACTCTCTCATACTAGTCACTGGAAGTTCAACATGGCCCCTCATGGCAAAGAACTCTCTGAGGATCTGAAAAAAAGAATTGTTGCTCTACATAAAGTTGGCCTAGACTATAGGAAGATTGCCAAGACCATGAAACTGAGCTGCAGCACGGTGGCCAAGACCATACAGCGGTTTAACAGGACAGGTTCTACTCAGAACAAGCTTCGCTATGGTTGACCAAAGAGGTTGAGTGCATCATATCCAGAGGTTGTCTTTGTGAAATAGACATATGAGTGCTGACAGCATTGCTGCAGAGGTTGAAGGGGTGGGGGGTCAGCCTGTCAGTGCTCAGACCATACGCCGCACACTGCATCAAATTGCTCTGCATGGCTGTCATCCCAGAAGGAAAACTCTTCTAAAGATGATGCACAAGAAAGCTCGCAAACAGTTTGCTGAAGACAAGCAGACTAAGGACATGGATTACTGGAAGATGGACATGGACCATAGGAAGATTGCCAAGACCCTGAAACTGAGCAGCAGCACGGTGGCCAAGACCATACAGCGGTTTAACAGGACAGGTTCTACTCAGAACAAGCTTCGCTATGGTTGACCAAAGAGGTTGAGTGCACACGCTCAGCATCATATACAGAGGTTGTCTTTGTGAAATAGACATATGAGCGCTGACAGCATTGCTGCAGAGGTTGAAGGGGTGGGGGGTCAGCCTGTTAGTGCTCAGACCATACGCCGCACACTGCATCAAATTGGTCTGCATGGCTGTCATCCCAGAAGGAAGACTCTTCTAAAGATGATGCACAAGAAAGCTCGCAAACAGTTTCCTGAAGACAAGCAGACTAAGGACATGGATTACTGGAACCATGTCCTATGGTCTGATGAGACCAAGATAAACTTATTTGGTTCAGATGGTTTCAAGCATGTGTGGTGGCAACCAGGTGAGGAGTACAAAGACAAGTGTGTCTTGCCTATAGTCAAGCATGGTGGTGGGAGTGTCATGGTCTGGGGCTGCATGAGTGCTGCCGGCACTGGGGAGCTACAGTTCACTGAGGGAACCATGAATGCCAACATGTACGGTGACATACTGAAGCAGAGCATGATCCCCTCCCTTTGGAGACTGGGCAGCAGGGCAGTATTCCAACATGATAATGACCCCAAACACACCTCCAAGACGACCACTGCCTTGCTAAAGAAGCTGAGGGTAAAGGTGATGGACTGGCCAAGGATGTCTCCAGACCTAAACCCTATTGAGCATCTGTGGGGCATCCTCAAATGGAAGGTGGAGGAGCGCAAGGTCTCTACCATCCACAAGCTTTGTGATGTCGTCATGGAGTAGTGGAAGAGGATTCCAGTGGCAACCTGTGAAGCTCTAGTGAACTCCATGCCAAGAGGGTTAAGGCAGTGCTGGAAAATAATGGTGGCCACACAAAATATTAACACTTTGGGCCCAATTTGGACATTTTCACTTAGGGGTGTACTCACTTTTGTCAGCGGTTTAGACATTAATGGCTGTGTGTTGAGTTATTTTGAGGAGACAGCAAATTTACACTGTTATACAAGCTGTACACTCAGTACTTTACATTGTAGCAAAGTGTCATTTCTTCAGTGTTGTCACATGAAAAGATATAATAAAATATTTACAAAAATGTGAGGGGTGTATCCACTTTTGTGAGCTACTGTACATACACTGTGCAAACAAGACTGCACATACTGTGCTGTGCTTGAGACCACACCCAGTTTCAGCTTATGACCTTTTTCCGTTCCTTTTAAAGAATTTTGTCAAGATTAATTAAATGCACATGCATATTAAAAATAAATATATATATACTGTATATCTGTATATATATATATATATATATACACGTCAGTGTTGGGCTAGCAGTTTGGGGCGAGCAAAAGAGCCTCCCCCAAAGCACCCCCCCATGTTGAGGGCATGAGGCCTGGTATGGTACACGACCGGGGAGGGGCACTCACTCTCCCCTCCTTTCTTGGCCTGCCAGGCTGCATGCTCGCATAAGAGTCTGGTATGGATTTTGGGGGACCGCACACCATTTTTAAAAATGTTGTTGTGGGGTTCCCCTTAAAACCCATACCAGGCGCCCCTACACCGTTTTTTTTTAACATTTTTCTATTGCCGGAAACAGTATTGTATTTCCATCAATTTAAATGTCATTTTTTTTTCTTTATAAATGTCAGATTTGCTGCAGCAGGTTCTATACACAGTACGGATGTGCCACTTTACAAGCAGACTAAGGGGACCCCCAGGCACTATAAACTTTTCTATAGACTGTGTGCTTTCTTTGTCTCAGTATGGTAAGTGCAGTGGGTGTTCTGATAATGCCTGTGTTGGGAGGAGAGGGAACAATTCTGTATCCTCTAAGAACATGCATCTGCATGTAGGCGGGTGTATACTTTGGGTAATGCTTGACCATATTCTACATCAAGTGTTGATTTCTGTACTGCTATTTATAGGTTAATCGTGTATTATACTACAGGCTGCCCTGGAAGTCAGGAAGGGGTTAATGTGCCGGCATTCATGGCTCTGCCCCCTTGTGGTGGACTATAATTACAAGGGAAGCTACCTATCTGGGTCCCTGGATGGGGAGTTGTAAGGAGAACTATAGCCACATGGAACTCTATTGTTGCTTTCGAAGCTTCCTACTGGGTACCCAGTCAGGGTACCAAAAACAGAGGCATGGACTTATTCAATAGACTTTACCATATTTATGAGGTATAATCTGGGCAGCCTAAGGTTAGGATGAATTTGAGTCGTATATGGAGGAATCTGTGGAAGACTGTTCTATAATTTCAATTGTTCTCAAGTAAATGTTCTGGAGTTTCAAATGTGCCTCGTCTGAAGTTTTTAGAAAGGGGTTCATGCATAGTGTAAAGAACAGAACCTGGAATGGGAATGAAGAGAAGTTAGTGAGGAGACATTACAACAGCTGTGGAAGGAGGAGAGATTACGTTGTTAGTGTAGCACTACCCCCTATTACTGCACAGCCAGGCAACCAGCATTTTTCACTTGCATCCAGACACCAGAAATAAGTCTCTGGACTTGTTTTTCTTGATTTGTATTAGGGATAATAACTTGGATGGGGTAGAGGAGTTATGGGATGCCCAACTTGACAGAAACAATGTATGGGACAACCTTCTTCCTCTATACAAAGTAATGATCCTAAACTGCTCTCCCTCTAACTTCAGTCCTTCAGGACCAGTGGCAAAAAGTCCCTTGAGGACTAGGAGCTCTTATCCTCCTTTAGAAAAATAGCACAGTCTGTTGTAAACTGAAAGCAGGAGTATCTCCTCTTCTTTGTATAGTTGCTCCTAGCCAACACCTCTCCCCACAGAGTGCTTAGCCCCCTTCTTTCGGGGGGCATTTTATTTCCCATTGACCCTCAACTCTGAACATTTTCTTCTTTCCACTGACCACTGACTTTTGTAATTTTTTCCTCCCTTTAACAACCAAGGCATTTTTACCCCCTCTCACCACTGATGCTGGCTTTTTTTTCTTTTGGTTGACCATCAATACCTGGTATTTTTCCCCCTATTAGCCACTATCACTGGGCATTTTTTCCTCTGATCAATGAAACTAGACATTTTTCTTCCCCTTAAATGTCAAGCATTTTTTTCTCCCACTGATCACTAATGCAGGCCATTGACTACTGACATGCACCATTTTTTCCTTCTGCTGACCAACAATATAAAAGGCAACATAACAAAGTGCTCACTGCTGTACAATAACCACTTTCCGCCAACTGTAAACATATATGCGGCCCTACTAAAGTGGGTCTTCTTCTGTGAGGCTGCATACATGCGTACATGTGTTTGAGCTGGGAGGCACTGCACAGCACACTCCCAGTACAGAGACCGGGATCTCACCAAGAGCCTGGGTCTCGTACTAGCAATCAGGAACCAGGAGTCCAGGTTCTTGACCACTTGATCACTGTGACAGCCCCCGATTGGCTATCACAGTGATCAGTCACTATTCAGACTGCCCCTGTGTTTTTCTCCTTTTAATGGAGAGAAGGATACCTTGTATCTTTTTCTTCTTGCGGAGAAAAATGTAAACAAACAAAAGTGTGAGTAAAAAAAAAAGAAAAGAAAAAATACCTAGATAAGGATTGCATCTAGGTCAGGGTTAGGGTTATGGTCAGGGTCAAATGTTGGGGTCAAAAGTCAACGTCAGTGTATTTTAGGTAGGATTAAAAATTCAAAGAACGGGGATGCACTCCACCCACACGTCAAACCCACCAGTGCCTAAACCATAACTTTTATTTAAAGCGGGGTTCCACCCAAATTTTGAACAATATCTGTATGTATTCTCTTCCTTGCCTAGATGCTGACATGCCGTTTAAAAAAATTTAAATCGCCGTAATTACCTTTTATTTTTCTATTCTTCTTTGCACTTCCTGGTTCTCCTCCCATGGGAGTAGGCGTGTTTCTAGCCTCTCCTAGACTCCTGGGAGCTAGTCTCAGGCTTCCCAGGATGCCACTGAGCATGTGCGGGAACGAGCGGTGAATGCTGAGAGCACAGCATTCACCACATCCAGGAAATAAATGCTTGTGGGCTTCAAATGCCCACAATGAAGATGGAAACCGCCTGCAGTGAATAATATAAGTTATTCTTTCCGACGAAATCTGACACAGGCGGACATATTACACACAATATGTGAGTATGTAATGCTGAGAAGAAAAGTTTGTGAATGAACTCAAAAAAAAAAAAAAAACGATAGATAGGTGGACCCCCGCTTTAAGTGAATAAATTATACTAACATAAAAAATATATACGGAAGTAAAAAAAACTATGTTTGTCACTTTACTCATAGGGAAGTGTCAATACCATGCAGAAAAATATGAAAATGGAGGTCTACTGTACAACCTCTCTCCTCTGCCCCTGGGATTACCTTGTCACAATGTCATTCACTGGACAAAAGAGACACTCTCTGTGGACATCTGTCTCAATCAACAGAGGAAGCTCTCCCAATGGAAGTTGGAAGAGTACCCTTTGGGGTGGGTAATCCAATGACCTACCTCTTACTGGCTACAGGTCTGGACTAACGCTAAAGGACTCAGTGACTACTGTAAAGCTTGACTACCTCCCTAACGCCCAACACATCACAGCTTCCAATTCCAGCCTGTTTATCACACACTGTACAATTCCGGTAATGCTGTTCCACCTCCAACAGCAATCAAAAGTCTCCCTTCAGCAATCTGCACAGCATCAACATTCATTCCAGTAATAATGATAATAATGTGGTTAAAAAAAACTTGAAATAAAAAACCCAAAACCCAACATGTTTCGCCTCTGACCAAGGCTTCTTCAAGGGTGCGTAGCTTTAAGTAGTTGAGATGATATGTGACGTTTTACTAACACATGTATAAGTTGCAAAATTGTGTTCAGGCATTAGGATTTGTTTTATCCTCCATCATGAAGGAGTAAATACTCCAGGCCAAAGTGTTTATTGTCTAAACAGTTGCTAGTTGCTAAGTATTTTCTGACTAGTTTAACCACTTCAGTACAGTGCACTTATACCCCCTTCCTGCCCAAACCAATTTTCAGCTTTCAGCACTCTCACACTATGAATGACAATTACTCAGTCATGCAACACTGTACCCTTATGAAATTTGCGTCCTTTTTTCTTCACACAAATAGAGCTTTCTTTTGGTGGCATTTAATCACTAGAGGGTTTTTTTATTTTTGTGCTATAAATAAAAAAAGACCGAAAATTTTGTGAAAAAATGCTCTTTTCTTTGTTTTTGTCATAAAAGTTTGCAAATTAGTAATTTTTCTTCATAAATTTTGGCCAAAATGTATACTGCTACCTATCTTTGGTAAAAAGAAACCACATTAATATATATTATTTGGTCTTTGTGAAAGTTATAGAGTCTACAAGCTATGGTGCCAATCACTGAAAATTGATCACACCTGATCACACCTGATGTACTGAAGGCCTTTCTCATTTCAAGCCAGGAAAGTACATATACCCCCCAAATGACCCTTTTTTGGAAAGTAGACATTCCAAGGTATTTAGTAAGAGGCATGGTGAGTTTTTTGAAGTTGTAATTTTTCCCACAATTCTTTGCAAAATGAAGGTTTTTTTTTTTTTTTTTACAAAATTGTCATATTAACAGGTTATTTCTTTCACAAAGCATATGCATACAACAAATTACACCCCAAAATACATTCTGCTACTCCTCCTGAGTATGGCGATACCACATGTGTGAGACTTTTTCACAGCCAGGCCATATACAGAGGCCCAACATGCAGGGAGCACCATCAGGTGTTCTAGGGACATAAATTATACATCTAATGTCATGACGGCCTATACAGTATCTCACAAAAGTGAGTACACCCCTCACATTTTTGTAAATATTTTATTATATCTTTTCATGTGACAACACTGAAGAAATGACACTTTGCTACACTATAAAGTAGTGAGTGTACAGCTTGTATACCAGTGTAAATTTTCTGTCCCCTCAAAATAACTCAACACACAGCCATTAATGTCTAAACCCCTGGCAACAAAAGTGAGTACACCCCTAAATGAAAATGTCGAAATCGGGCCCAAAGTGTCAATATTTTGTGTGGCCACCATTATTTTCCAGCACTACCTTAACCCTCTTGGCATGGAGTTTCACAGGTTGCCACTAGAGTCCTCTTCCACTCCTCCATGACGACATCACAAAGCTGGTGGATGTTAGAGACCTTGCGCTCCTCCACCTTCCATTTGAGGATGCCCCACAGATGCTCAATAAGGTTTAGGTCTGGAGACGTCCTTGGCCAGTCCATCACCTTTACCCTCAGCTTCTTTAGAAAGGCAGTGGTCGTCTTGGAGGTGTGTTTGGGGTCGTTATCATGTTGGAATACTGCCCTACTGCCCAGTCTCTGAAGGGAGGGGATCATGCTCTGCTTTAGTATGTCGCAGTACATGTTGGCATTCATGGTTCCCTCAATAAACTGTAGCTCCCCAGTGCTGGCAGCACTCATGCAGCCCCACACCATGACACTCCCACCACTATGCTTGACTGTAGGCAAGACACACTTGTCTTTGTACTCCTCACCTGGTTGCTGCCACACACGCTTGACACCATCTGAACCAAATAAGTTTATCTTGGTAAAGTAACTGCTGCAATATACAAACTACTATTAATTTGTCTAATCCCTATAGTTAGTTAGTCTATTAAAACTGACCACATGTTACTATTGATATCACAATAATACAAGGTTAGCTATGAAACCAAACACACGGTCTATAAGTAATAAAGTCTTATTTCCCAAGGGAATAAGAAAGCTAACATGAAATACTAGAGAAAGATATTACAAACACAGACCAACAGGCACTGATAGTAAGGCAGCACGCCATACATACCGAGACACCCTCAAGATACACCTACCCAAGGACACTTGGATATTTTTCCCCCTGTCACTGAGCCCATGTTCTAGGCTCCAACGACAGTTTGTCCCATGTACCTCATCCATTATTCACTGATGTCGTAGATGCAGTGCATTAAAAAAAAAAACATGCATCTTTATAGTCTGGTGCCCTTGCAACATTCAATTGGATGTTTTTGCCTCTGGTGCTTTTTTAACATGGAATCATTCCATGGAATCAATATTTTTGTAAATACATCCAATTCTCATCCCCTGATGAAGGTATCTGAATACTGAATACTGGAAACGCGTTGGGCATCAGGGCACACAACCCCTTGGAGAGTACATAGGATGATTTGTATTTGTGCTTGTTTCATTCTGTCTTCCATGTGATGTATTTTATGCATTTTTGTCATGTGTTGATGATACATGTTTTTTACTCCACATTATTAAAAGATATTTTTTATCATTGAGTTGGTGGTCTGTCAAAGTCCCATTCAGGGGGTTACCTCTTCTTGTTCCAGACCAACAATCAGAACATATAATACAAGAACATCATAGATACTTATCACAAGGCCCTCCGCGAGGCTTGTTTCTTCGAGCTATGCTCAGATGTTGAAGAGAGGGCCACAGCCATGAGGCTTAGGCCCAAGCCATGATCCAAAGGGGAAGGGGCTATTTCTCTTCCTTGCTCAGTCTTTTATACTTTGATCATACACCATTCAAACCCAACCCCATTGCCATCCCATGTAGACTTTTGACGAATCACAGTATTTATGGGGCAGTCCTTTTCAACAGATTATATCACTGTCTGTGCTGCTGTACTTTGGCCTATAGGGGCAGCATTGTCCATGTCAATCTTTAGGTGCCTGTTGATCCTTTGATCATTGTCACCCACCGTCATCAATCATCCTGTCAGCCATGGCCCCTTTCAAGTTTGCATTATAGCAATAGACGTCCGGAGCCAAGTGCTAAGAAACGACATTCCAGACCGCTCCCAGGAAAGCAAATGCTTAGTTGTATCAACCAGAAAGAAACCCTTTTAAAACCATGGAATTGCAAGGATTAGCCTGAGTGATCTTTGGGAATAGTAAACAGATATGTAATGGATTTATGACAGATCTAATTCAAACTCTGGATAATAAATATGACACTAGACCATGTTGCTATCCAACATATGCCGCTTTGCGCCTAAAGGGTGAGTGACACACCACCATCATTCTTCAGCGACAGCTTCCATGTCACCATCCTTTATCTTCAGTATCTTCTCCTTTCTGGTATCTTCAGGACGGGGTGCAGTACAGGCAAGGGGTGTCCATTCACTCACCATTCACCAGCACACACTCAGAGATACATATTGACCAGCTTTCAGATACAGAGTCTCGAGGAGGGCCTTACTCACCCATATTATTAACCTAAACTACACATATGTCACACTATACCATAACATAAATCAACCCATTACCATAATATATACATATATATGTGTCCCATCAAATCACGCACCCCACTCCCAACCAGGGAATACCATGCACCTCTACCTATTGTTAGGTTCAAGGAACACCCTAGTTAAATGACTAACATTACATCGGTATCCTCTAGGACAAAGAAACAAACTCATCTATGTCCCAAATAATGCCCAGGTGCTTCCTTCCCAGCAATGATCTCTCCATTCAGAACCCAGAGTGAAATAACTTCCAAACATTTTTCGTCCACCACCATGTATTGACCTGGCATACAAAGGACGTCATGGTCATGCTTCCGACAGAGGGAAATATCAAGAGAGGAGTAATCACCGCTCCAGGAAAAGTTCAAACAGACCAAAATAAATCCTTCTTGATTCGGAGGTTATAGGTGCTGGCTATTGCTAGTAGCAATTAACAGGAATGAATTCTGGACAGCCGCACTCATGGATAAGCCTTGTTTATTAAGAAGACGCATATTAATTACAGGGTGACAGCAGACAGGAGCAGAGCTGACGTTTCGCTAATAGCTATGAGCAAGCACTAACGTTAGTGCGAAACGTCAGCTATATTCCCGTCTGCTGTCACCCTGTAATTGATGTGCATCTTCTTAATAAACAAGGCTTATCTACGAGTGCAGCTGTCCAGAATTCAGAGGGAAATATCAACCCGCCTCCAGCTTGAAGCTGGCCGATGCCTCCACCCACCCATGCGTGCACGCCAGAGCCCATGACCAATTTCTGTCCTGTACTTTCACACTCTCTACCAACCTCTCAACATGGTTGACAAAATTTGGAGCCACTTTAACCTGGGTGTTTATGTGACTTTGTTGAATGTAATTAAGGATGCCACCAATCTCTCTGAGTAACAAAGCCCCACTTAATCTATGGCTGAGAGTTTATTCCTCACGGAACCGATGTCCACTACATTAACAACACCCATCTCAGCTCCTTTTCCCCCCAATATAGTGCTGAATACATCCCTCCTCTTCCGGTTACTCCTCAGGAATAAGCGTCCTGCATGAACCTCATCCTGTGTCCGCACATCTCTGGGAGCAAGCCACTGGTACAATACCGCACTTGATTCAGTATATACTCAGCACATATAGGGTAATAGAAGAGAAATTGTTTGGGGAGGAGGGAACTATGCAAGAGACTAATCCTAGAGGCTTCTGCCACATCCCAAAAACAAAATTGGAAGAAACAAAAGGTGTCCCCAAAGGATATTATGGGCAGAAGACCAGTAAAGGATAGTATAAAGTTGGGATACCAGATATATAAAATTTAACAAATTTTATTCAGCATACAATTAGAAAATATACAAAATTACAAAAATAGCTTAAAAACTTTTGAAAAGGGCATGATTTGTAAATGCAAATGATGTACATAGCTAATAAATACTACAGACGGCGCTAGAAAGCGCAGTTATTACATAACCAACCACCCTACATGTTTCGGAAAAGGTCACAGAAAAATAAATTTCTATGGAAAGTGTACTTCCTTCTTCAGGGGTTTAGGTAGGTTGTAATGTTGCATTTCTATCAAGAAAAAATAAGAGAGTATAAGTATATCTGGATAAAAGTACCCCATCATTCCAAGTTTACAATTTATTCATATATTAACATATAATCGTGAGATGGCAAAATACAGTCAAAGGAATGTAATTACATACTCACAGATCAAAAAGTGCTCTCTTAGTGGCAGGAAAGTTACACAGCACATATGCAGGCAGATTGGGTCCCACACCCAAAAGGTCCTTTTGTTAAATTTGATCAGTGTGCAAGGAGTTGTTTTCTAAGCACAGAGGCAATATGCATCCACTCATTCAGTGAATATGGGACATATGGAGATGTTTGTAAAGACAGGGTGAAGTGATGGTGTCAGGGACCCCCCCTCTCTCATATACCCATAAATCAGCGAAAGCGGCAGGTCAGAGCTCGCAGGAGCCACCTGAATCAGGGTATGGAGAGCATATACCTGTCAAAATACAAAAGGAAGAGGGTATATATATATATGTATGCTGCAAAACTCGTCCCACAGTATAAATTTAATGGCATGCTTTCATGCAATGGGGAGAGCAAACAGATAGACCAAAAAAGCCTAACCAGGAGGGAGGGAAAGGCAGTTTTGAAAGAGCTAGGTATCACATGGGATTGTGAGAGAGCTATATCAACAAGGATATGTAAAAGAAAAGAGCACAGGAAACAACAAGAGTGCTGTCTGTATTCTAACCTTGCCTTTAGATCGATCCCAGTGTGTCCATGTCAGATGCCTCAGCTGTGTAATGCTGATCTGGCAAGTATGTTAGGTGTTTTAAATATCCCTCCTGGGGGAGTGATGGCCCAGAGGCAGCCAATCAGTAGATTAAGAAAGGCGGAGTCCATGTGACAGGTCCTAAGACACAGCTGCATCAATCATTGCTGCTGTGAATGTGAGCTCTCCACTAGAGGCTCCTCAGTCTATGCAACGTCCGGCGCCGCCGCGTCATGGGGCGCGGCGACGTCAGACCTCGACCAAGACTGCTGACACCGAAGGTAGGCGGCAGCTAAAGGCGAAGGATGTAAAAACCGCTACTGCGCATGCACAAGGACAAAAAAGGCCATGGCGCATGCGCTAGGCTGCCGCCTTTAAAGAAGCCCCCGATCCTGCAGGCCTCTGGGCCACCACTCCCCCAGGAGGGATATTTAAAACACCTAACACACTTGCCAGTTCAGCATTACACAGCTGAGGCATCTGACATGGACACACTGGGATCGATCTAAAAGGCAAGGTTAGAATACAGACAGCACTCTTGTTGTTTCCTATGCTCTTTTCTTTTACATATCCTTGTTGATATAGCTCTCTTTGCAGCCTCAATCCCATGTGATACCTAGCTCTTTCAAAACTGCCTTTCGCTTTATACTATCCTTTACTGGTCTTCTGCCCATAATATCCTTTGGGGACACCTTTTGTTTCTCCCATATAGGGTAATAGGTTTTTATCCACCACTGTGAGATGTTGCAGCGCCATGTGGTGAAGGCATACTGTACTCTGGTAGCCAGCGTTTTGTTCCCTTTATCTAACGGAGCATGCTCCTGTGTGTAGAATTCTAAGCAGGGGAAATGGCGCTGTCCGGTTATATGCACATAAGAGAATACATATGTAAAAGATATTTTAAATAAATAAAGTGAAATAAAGTGAAAAATGCTTGTAAAAAAGGTGGTATGTGTAAACAATGCGTAACAAGAGCTGGGGTGTATAAAATACAAACAATACCCCTAGTGGGTAATGCAATAAGGTGCAACGTGCTCCTAAAAGTGAAGAATGTGTCCTAATCTCAATTTATCAAATGCCCATATGTGTATAATAGGGCTTACACACGGTCGGACTTTGTTCGGACATTCCGATAACAAAATCCTAGGATTTTTTCCGACGGATGTTGGCTCAAACTTGTTTTGCCTACACACGGTCGCGCAAAGTTGTTGGAATTTCCGATCGCCAAGAACGCGGTGACGTACACCACGTACGACGAAACTAAAAAAGGCCGGTTCAGAACCAAGTGCGGCACCCTTTGGGCTCCTTTTGCTAATCTCGTGTTAGTAAAAGTTTGGTGAGAGACGATTCACGCTTTTTCAGACTCGTGGCTTTCAGATCGTTTTCTGCCGTTCAGTTTGTGCTTGTGGGTTTGTATCTGCTCTTCAGTGCGTGCAGTCAGTTCGTATCGGAGTTTTCTGTGTGATCTTGCCTGCTCGTTGCTGTTTTTCAGGTCGCTCTTCACAGGCCTTGCTGTTCTTCAGTGCGTTCTGTTACTTCGTTCTGAGCAGCCGACCGTTTTCTAGCCATGTTTCGTATGCGTACTCCTCGTAGAGTTCGTGCTGTGCGGGGGCTTGGTGTTGGGGTCCTGACCTTGACACAAGTCCAGTCCATGAATAGGGTGGGGAGGAGTTCATGGACCAAGAATTGGTTGCTTCAGTGTGACCAGTTCTCTCATATGCCTTTGCTCCGTGAGAATAATCCTGATGATTTCAGGAACTTTCTCGGGATGACGGACCCCGTGTTTCACCGTCTGTTGGCTTCGCTGACCCCTTATATTAGCAGGCAGGATACCTGCATGAGACAAGCCATCACTCCGGAGCAGAGGTTGGTCGCTACCTTGCGGTATTTGGCCACAGGGAGAAGTCTGCAGGACTTGAAGTTCTCGACAGGCATCTCCCTCCAGGCTCTGGGGATCATTATCCCAGAGACCTGTTCTGCCATCATACAGGTCCTACAGAAGGAGTATATGAAGGTAAGATTTTTATCCTTTTATATCACATTTTATTGTCTTTAATGTTTGATAATATATTGTATTTCTTTCCTCATTCCCTAATTACCATGATTGTAATATGCTGTGAATGTCCCCTTTGTCCTCATGCATGCTGGATTTTTATGTAATTATTATTTTCGGTCCTTCATACATATTTGCCCTTCAATAACCTCCCCAGCATGGTGTCTCTTGGCCCTATATTCACCTCATGAAGTCACTTAACAATGTATTTTATCTGCTCCATAGTAGTGCTTTACCCCAAACACCCCCTAAAATGTTTGGTAATGTTATTTTTGATTTAAATTCAGGCAGAGTGCCAGAGGCTTTTTTTTGTGGTGTCCCCAAATAATTTTTAGTAACCCTCCCTCCCCCAACTGCTAAGTCAGCTGATCCCAATTCTCTATCCTCAATCATCTATCTGCTGACTTTGCCAAACCCATACACACTATACCCATCTCTTTAGTGCTCTGATTTATGAATGAATTCCCAAAGCATGTAGTGCAAGGGCCTGCCTGTATACTTTCAAATGGTACTGTTTCAAGTTTTTTTAATAGCAGAATGTCCAAATGTCCTCAAATGTGTACAGTGTGTATTTATATCTTTGTATTATGACACTTCTTACCTGTCCAGTGGGCTGCCAATAGTGTAACTAAGGAGGGGCTGTTCCAAGTAATACCCTGTATTTAGGCATTCATCTCTCAATGAAGTGAAGAGGGTTACCTGTCCAAGAGTTCCCCCCCCTATAATGTTAGAAATGGCCCATGAGAGGGGTGGAGGAGGAATATGATAGGTGTACCTTATACTTTGGCGTTGTTAAATTCCCCTTAATAAATGCTATTTGGAGGTTGCCCCATAATGTTTGTGTATAATCTGCTTGCCATGTTTCTGTGAAAAAATAGTAATGTTTATTGTTTTTTCCTCAACAGTTTCCTTCCACGCCACAGGAATGGCAGACTGTGGCCTCCCACTTTGCCCAGCGGTGGGACTTTCCTAACTGCGGAGGGGCAATTGATGGGAAACACGTCCACATCGTCCCACCACCCAACTCGGGGTCGTACTATTATAATTACAAGGGGTTTAATAGTATAGTGATGTTGGCGGTGGTGTCGGCTAATTACGACTTCTTGTATGTGGACGTGGGGAAGAATGGCCTGATGTCCGATGGTGGAGTGATCGCCCAGACGGAGTTCTACAGGCGTCTCCAGAATGGCAGCTTGGACTTGCCAACTCCAGAGGACAATGTGGAAGGTCTCCCATTTGTGTTCGTTGCTGATGAAGCGTTTGCGCTGGGGGACCACCTGATGCGGCCATTCCCGATGAGGACCCTCACCCCGGAACAGAGGGTTTTTAATTACCGGCTGGCCAGGGCCCGAAGAGTGGTGGAGAACACATTTGGAATCCTGGCCAGCCGGTTCTGACTATTTCTGACACCCATCCATATGGCGGAGTATAAACTGAACCATATAATACTGGCGTGCTGTGTTCTCCATAATTTTTTAATAAAACATTCTGCCAACTATGCTGGCTCAGTTGGGCCAGAGGCCGGAATCCTACATCCAACAACACTGACGGCACTTGAAAGTGGCCGTCCTGGCTTGCCCTCCCTGAGTGCCCGTGATGTCCGGTTACGATACCTGGAGTTCTTTGCGGGTAGGGGGGCTATCAATATGCCAGACAATATGTGAAGCCTTTTTCAAATAAAAAAAAAAAAAAAATTCTTTGTGGACATTTACTGCTTGTGTTTGTTTTAGCTGACCCTGACAGAAATGTGTGAAGTCCAGAAAATGTCGTGATTGTGTAACCTTATTATACAAAGCACTGTTGGCTGGTATTTCCTAAATGCAAAAACACATTTCACTCCAAGTGCACTTGCATCTGCACTGAACCTGCACTTGTAGTGCAAAGTGTATTTGCCCTTAGGAAATAACCCCCACTTTTGCAAAAAACAGCTATTACATCACCCCAAAAGTGTTGTAGTGTTGTGACAATAATCCACACATTCTTGAGTAAGCCACTTTTTTATACCTGCACAATCACATGTGCATTTACCAAAGGTTTTTAAAACAAACCAACATGTTTGTTGTATAACAATTTTTGCAGTAGCATTATCAAAAATCGAAATATCCATTTCAGATAAAACAGGCCTGTGTAAAGCCAACAAGAAAGCCAAAAAACTTGAACTTACAAAGTTCACATTATGTAAAAGCTGAAGGCTATATCAGACATCAGTATTTAGGAACTGGGTTTGATATAGCGTTCAGATGGGGGGAAATCACCCCTGGAAAAGCCAAATTTGGAAGATGCACACAAATTTACGAATGTCAACATGTGCTATCTGCCATCAGGGGGGATCAAGGGACGTGTTTTGGGGGAGCAAGCCCTTCCTCAACGCTACTTTATAATTGAGGAAGGGGTTGCACCCCCAAAACGCGTCCATTGATCTCCCGTGATAGCACATGTTGGCACACTGTGTGCATCCTCCAAATTTGGCTTTTCAAAACATTGCAAAAAATTTTAAAAGATTGGACCACAATAAAACAAGTGATTTTGTGGGGTTTAAATTCGCCCCAAAACATCAATGATGTTATTATTTTTTATAATAACATCATTGATTTTTTGCTGGATGTTTTGCAGTTCGGCATTACACCCCATGATCTCCCCGATCAGGATCTGGGTACTTTCAGAAGTAAAGCGTTCTTTATCCCTCACATCACGATCACCTAAAAAGAGATAAAGAAAAAAAAAAAAGGTCTCAAAAATCTGCCACCATCCATCTCGTTTACCTGAGCCTGTGGTCGCAGACACTCACCTGTTGTGGTGCCAATCTTCACCACATCTTCTTCTTCCTCCTGCTCTTCTTCTTGGGTTGTTGGTATTTCACCTTCTTCCAGAGGTGGGGGGTCTGTGTTCTCCTGGGATGAGGGGTGTCCTCCGAGTCTTTTCTCCCCTATGTAAAACAAAAATGGTAGAATTAGCACACAGATATTTGATGGCAGAACTAGAAATAGGAAACATTGCTTGGAAGTGGGGTACAATTGTCTATTTTAGCCGAGTTCCAAGATGTATATTTTTTATTGGCCTTTGTCAAGCTGCAATACTTTACCTGTTTGGTACAAGCTTCACAGATGTAGCCCCCCTATAGTATACACTGGAGCACCTGTGTGGCCCCCCTAATAAAAATGGTGTTCTGGGGTCCCACACTAGTGCTCCAGTGTCCAGATGTGAAAACAGCTGCTCAGTGTCCTCTCCTTACACACAATCTAGTTTGCATTTCATTCTAGTAACAAAGCCATCTACACAACCCAATTCTTTGAAGACAAGTATAGGGCCTCAAAATGCTGGCCAAATGCATATGGCCTAAACAATGGTATTTTATAGTCCGAAAGAAAAATGTGTGATCCGAACGAATAATGTGCCCATGAACATGAAAGTTGCCATTTTAAACTGTACAACAGTTCCTAAAAGCACATGGAGCAGCACGAACGTAATAAACATAAAGAATAGGAACACAGCACAACTACTTACTTTTTTGCAGCACTCTCCGGATCTTTCTGTACTGCTCATGTTCTCGTAATTTCAGGTCCGACCACCGATTCCTGAGCTGATCTTTCGATCGTCGTACCCCGAATTTCCGGTGCAGACTCCTGACCACTTTCACCATGATCTTGGCCTTTCGGACATTGGGGTTGGGGTAAGGCCCATACTTTCCATCATAGTCAGCCTTATTCAGGATGCCCACCATCTCCAACATCTCCCCAAAGGACATATTTGAGTCCTTTAATCTCCTTCTGGATCGGGACGTTTCAGGCTCCGGCCTTTCCTCCTCCTCCTCCTCGTTGCTCCAATTATCACAATCATGCTGTCTATCCGCCATGTGCTCTTCCCCCACTGCGCCGAATGAAAAGGGGCGGGGAATAGACTAGAAAGAACGTCAGGGGCGGGCGGAGTTATACGCATGCGCAGTGTGTATAAAGCGTAACACACGTTTGTCTTACGTACGATCTGTGAGCGGAGGAAGGAGCATCGGAGACGTCGATCGTGCTAACGAAGGTAGGATCTAAACTTGGGCCTATACTGCTTCGAAATGGAAGCCTATATTGTAACAAGATTAGGGGAGTTTGGCCTGACATTAGGGTTTGTATTGTGTTGTGTATTGCAGAGAAAATGGATGGGTTCAACGACCACAATTTCCTGCCCCTGTTCATTGTTAGGTTCAACTTTTAAACAAGTTGCTTAAGTTTATATTGCTTTGCCAAATTATTGCTTCTATAAGAATAATGACACGGAGTCAGGTATGTCTGTATCACAGTTCTGAGCATCCCCAAAAGGACTGCTCCCTTTACTTCTTTTATAGGCAGTTCCAAAAGCAGTAATCTTATCGGCATTACCAAATGAGGTTAAGGTACAAAGAGTTTCTCATCAGCGAACATGTAATGATTATTCAGCAGTTCCAAATTCCATCTAGATACAGATTGATAGAACAATTGATACGTACATAGGTAAGAAAGGAGCACAAACAATTTAAATAGAACAATTGATACGTACACAGGTAAGAAAAAACAGAAACAATTAAAGTGGAACTCTAAGTCATTATTTCAACCCTATCAATTTCCCCCTTTGACATCATCCTCTCCTTCCCCCTGGGTCCTCATGAATAAGTTCTAGTCAGTTTTTCCCCAGAGTCCTTTCCCTGACCGCGAGTTGTCAGAGGGGTAGAACCCATCCCCCTAGGTATTACCAACATCTTAAAATTCAAGAAGAATTATAGGAGTAGGGTGATGTCAATACACACTTATCAGTATACCCTGTCTATTCTCCTAATTTTCCTATTTATTTTCCTGTATACACATATATTCGTGATTGTAAGTGATATTAATATTAGAATAATAATTACCATTGGACTTAACAACCAGTGAAAGGTATTGGTTGCTGTAGAAGACATTCCACTAAATATATCCCACCAATGTGGTGCAGTATCCTGTTGTATCTGTGAGGAAAGATGTACTAGTCTACCTTTGTCAATAATAATTTGCTACTTTAGGATCATCTATAGCCCATTCGAAAGTTGTTGTTTCCTCTACTTCAAGTACATTAATACCAGGAGTCCATGCATATATTTGTAAAACAACAATCTTCAACAAAAAATATGTAAGTAGATATTTCATCATGTTGTTTTCTCGGGTTGTTTCTTGCAATGTGATGCGTGTATCCAGGTAGGTTTTCCTTCCAGCTTTACTGAGGTGGCTGTGGTCAAGAGTACTTGGTAAGGACCTTCAAACCTGGGTTCCAATGTCTTTCTGGTGTGTTTCTTCACATATACATAATCCCCTGGTAGCAGAGTATGTGTACCTGTTATTGAATTAGGGTCTGGAAGAGAAGAATATACACTTTTGTGGATCTTAGTTAGACGTTGTTGTAATTGTATCACATATGCAGTCAAACTATCACATTGCAATTGCATACTCTGTAGAAAGTATAAACCTAATCTAGGTGCATTCCCAAAAAGTATTTCATATGGGGATAATCCTGTTTTTCCTGTTGGAGTGTACCTTATAGAGAATAAAGCCAGAGGCAGGCATTCTGGCCAAGGCTTGTTTAACTCTTGCATGGCTTTTTGTATTTTTAGCTTTATTGTCCCATTTACTCTCTCCACTGATCCTGAACTCTGTGGGTGGTAAGGGGTGTGAAAACTTTGTTAAACCCCTAACATGGTCATCACATTCTGCATGATTTCTCCTGTAAAGTGTGTCCCCCTATCTGATTCTATGGTTTCAGGAAGACCAAACCTTGGTATTAACTCAGTGATCAGTTTCTTAGCTGTGGCTTTAGCTGTAGCTGATTTTACTGGATAACTTTCGGGCCAACCTGAGAATAAATCGATAAACACGAGGACAAATTCAAAGGGGCCGCTCTTAGGCATTTGTATGTAATCAATTTGCAGTCTCTGGAAGGGGTATTGGGCCCGGACCTGGTGTTTTCCTGGGGTTTTTACTCTCTGTCCTGGGTTATTCAGGAGACAGATTTGGCAGGCTGCACAGTAGTTTCTTGCAGTGCTACTGAATCCAGGGGCGAGCCATCCTTGGTTCACAATCCTATACATGGAATTGGAACTGACGCGTGTGGGTAGGTGAACTGCCGCTGCCATTTCTGGGTACAGAGAGGCAGGCAGGCATATTTTGCCTCCTTCCCTCCATACATTGTCAAGGTCTGGTGCTGCTCCCATCCTGACCCACTTATCTTTCTCGCTCTCCCCTGCTTGCTCCTGTAATTTACTCAGCTGCTGCCATGTTGGTTCTGGGATACTCACCTCTACCGCTGCTAAGGTCTCAGGGCTTCCTTCCCCTAGAGCTGCCTGTTTTGCAGTCAAATCTGCAAATGCATTTCCTTTTGCCTCAATTGTTTTTGCGCTCGTGTGTGCCGCTATCTTCATGATGGCCACTTGTTTAACCTTTTGAAGATTGTTCAGGACTCTCTTAATCCCTTCTCCATGTTTTACAGGTGTACCTGCTGCTGTCAGATAACCTCTAGCCCTCCATATGTGGCCATAATCGTGCGCTACACCATAAGCGTAGGCAGAGTCAGTGTAAATATTTCCCTCTCGTCCTTTTAAGTATTCTAAGGCTTGTTCTAAAACTTTTAATTCTGCTTCCTGTGCTGACATGTGGGCTGGTAAGGGCTGTGCTTCAATTACCTGGGTATCAGTCACTACAGCATACCCTGTGTGATATTTACCTTTGTCATCAGCAAACCTGCTGCCATCTATGTACAAGGTGTACTCAGCGTTTAAAATTGGTGTATCTGTAACATGTGGGAATCCCATTGTCTCCTGTTCCATGAGCTGAAAACAATCGTGCTGATCTACTTCTTTAAACAAAAGAGTGTCAGTGTCCTTATTTCTTTTCTCACTAGTACTATTAGTACTATCATTCCCCCTTGCCAAATCTGGTGACTGAAGAGGCAAAAAGGTGGCCAAATTTAAGGTTGTACAGCGCTGAAAAGTGACATTTGGAGGTAAGAGTAAAGTACACTGTAACCTTAATTGCCTAGCCATTGAAATGTGTTTGGGCTGTACCTGAGACAAGATTGCATGTATGTCATGTGTGGTATGCACTACGACTGGATTGTCTAGAACAATCTCTGATGACTTATCTATGATAATTGACACTGCAGCTACCGCCCGTACACAAGACGGTGAACCTCTAGATACTGGATCTAATGCTGCTGAAAAGTAAGCGACTGGTCTTTGTTTTACATGTGCCTGTGTCAGAACACCTGTGGCGTGTCCAGTGATCTCAGCAATGTACAGATTAAATATCTTGGTGTAATCTGGTATACCAATAGCCGGGGCAGAAATCAACAACTTTTTCAAAGTGATAAACGACTCATAAGCTACTTCTGTAAGCACATACGGTACAATTTTCAAACAATCGTATAATGGCTGCATCAAAGCGCTAGCATGTGGTAACCACTGTCTACAATATGACACGATACCTAAAAACATACGCAATTGTTTGAAATTCCGTGGGGGTAACATTCCCTTTATCACTTGAACCCTCTCCTCAGTGAGATGTCTTGTACCCTGTGATATACAATGTCCCAAAAAGATAACTTTTTCCTGACACACTTGTAACTTTTTCTTATTAACCTTGCAACCTTTTTCTGCCAAAAATCGCAACAAATTAAGGGTGGTGGCCAAACAAGTTTCCTTGTCAGGGCAGCATAACAATAAATCATCCACATATTGTAACAATACACAGGAATCTGGTGGTACCCATTCTCCCAACACCGTTTGCAATGCTTGCAAATACAAGGTAGGTGAATGCGCCATACCCTGAGGTAGGCGTGTCCAGGTTAGTTGCCGATTTTTGATTGAAAATGCGAACCAAAGTTGGCATTCTTCAGCAAGCGGGACGGAAAAGAAAGCATTCGCTAAATCTATAACCGTAAAGTACATACTGGTTGATGGTATTTGTGACAGTAATGTATGTGGATTGGGTACTAAAGGTGTCATCGGGGCTAGTATTTTGTTGACCGCTCTAAGGTCTTGGACCATTCTATACTTAACCGGACTACCGGCTACTGATTTCTTTTTAACCGGGTACAAGGGAGTGTTTGCCGGTGATTTTACCTCTTTTAGAACTCCACTTTTTAAGAAGGATTGGACCTGCATTTCTATGGCCGTCTCTTGAGGTGCACTAAGTGGATACTGCTTTTGTTGGGGAAGCACTGCTCCTGGAATCAGCTGTAGGGTAACCGGAGGTATGGGCAAAAGTCCAACATCAGCTGGATGTTTTTCCCATAGTTCTCCTGGAAGGGACGACAAAATCTGATCTAAGTCTGAAGGAGGTGGGCCGGACAATTCCGATTCCTCCTCTAGGTATTGTATTAGGTTACACATCTCCATGTGTTCTTGATTATCCCCTATAGCTAAGGTGACAGTGCCATCTGGGTGATAGGTAATGTTAGCTCCTATTTTCTGCAAAATTAGTGGGGGCTCCTCTGGATACCAGAAAGCGTGAAAGGAACATGTGGTTTCCTACTTTAACTTTCAGAGGTTTTGTAAGCGGGGCGTCGGCTAAAATGCCATCATATCCAGTTATTAGTAAAGTGTCAGGTGATTTTTGGCCAGGGAGTAGTTCAGAGTCAGAAAGTAACGAGCGTGAAGCTCCTGTATCGACTAAACAAGAGATTTTCTTATTACCAACCGTTATATTTGTCTTAAGCATTGTTGTTTTGGATTTTTCTAAAACCGGGGTGAGTCATGCTCGTGGACCATCTCCCTGCTGCCTGATATGACTATTTTTGTTGTCCCTGGGCTGGTTCCTTCTCTGATTAACTGGAGAATCAACACCTTCCTCTCCTTCATCCCTTATTCTTTTCTTACAGTTGCGTCTGATGTGACCAATATTGTTACAGTAGTGACAGGTAAGGGGTTTGCGAAAGGAACCTCTACCTTGCTCTTGGGGACCCCCGAGTGCGTTGATAGCATGAGATTTCCTCCCTTTGGTTTCTGCTAAGTCCGCCTCTATGCCTTGCGCTTTTTGTAACAACGTCCCTCTATCTCTAGTTGCCCTCCACTCTGGTGTGCAGGCTTTCAGTCTCTCACTTATCTGTGGAATTAATCCCTCCATAAATTGTCTATTGAAGGCTCGGATTGTGACTGGCAGGGCCAAGTCCAATCCCTCATCTGCCATCATACTTTCCATAGATAAGTAAAATTCCGATACAGTCTGTCCTGGCATTTGCTTCATGGGTGATATGGACCCCCTCTCCTGTTGTTTTGCCTGACAAAAAGCTTCTAATCTAGCAATAAAAGGGGCCCTTGAGTCTATATGTCTGACATGTCCTGTCTCTAAATTGCCATCCCCATCAACTTGTCCTGCAGGTCTGTGTGGACCTATTTCTGTCATAAACTGGTTAAACAGGGTC
This sequence comes from Aquarana catesbeiana, assembly GCF_042186555.1. Taxonomy (NCBI): domain Eukaryota; kingdom Metazoa; phylum Chordata; class Amphibia; order Anura; family Ranidae; genus Aquarana; species Aquarana catesbeiana. The sequence continues at coordinate 208,862,434 of NC_133334.1, read as the reverse complement.
AGAGTCATTTTGTGTCTGCATAGATCCTCCCCATCCTGCCAGGTCGCTTCATGTGTATTCATTAACTGTGTCACAAATCTACAAAAAGCAGCTGGCTTTGCTACCGGGTCTGGGGCGCTCTGTATTAATGCCATAAGGGTGTCTGCCGACCATGGTGCCCAAGTTCTTATTTGCATTCTACGAGTGACAGTAGGCGGGGCATTTGGATGGGCTGCTTGTCCAAATTCTGGATTGTTTACCTGAACAATGCGTGTATCAGTGCATACGGGAGCTACAGTTTCTGGATGAGGTTTTTGTGCCCCACAATGCACACATTCTACTGCCCATTCTGGGTTTTGTGCTCCACAATCCTGACAAACCCATCCTCTCCCCTCAAGTACCGGATATATCTTGTGTGGTTTGCGTTCTACGTCAGTGTATGGGGGTGGGATGGCTGAGCTGGGAGCCTCGACATTTTTTTTGTTCTTCTATCTTTCATATCCCAACCATCACAATCTGGATTATACTTCCACCCCTCTTCTTTCGCTCTATTTGAGACCTTAATTAAGCATTGAACCTGACGCATCCATTGCTTCTCTAACACCTCTCCTTGTCTGTCCCTTTTTATTTCACTCCATACATCCGGGTCTAAGCCCGCTGCTCCTTTCACCTTAAATTTACGAAGGACATCCTTTAAGTCCTGTGCTTCGGTTTTCCCATAAATGTTCTTAATTATCTGTGGCACCGTATAGTTCCCCTGACGGGGTTTTGTGTTCCTCTGGCCCATTCTAACAGTCCTGCCTAGGTAGCGTGTGGGACACTTAGTGTACAATATAATGCGGCTACAACATATACAAGAATGAATAATTACTTTATATGCTAGCCCAATAGCAAACCAGCTAAGTTACACTAGTTCCTCGTTGCCTTCCTCCTAGGGTGCTAGAATTCTAGAAACCTCTCCGGAATGAGATTTCTGAAACCGAATTACTTTATATGCTAGCCCAATAATAAATAATTACTTTATATGCTAGCCCAATAACAAACCAGAATGCGGCTACAACATATACAAAAATGCGGCTACAACATATACAAGCATTCCTTTAAGTGGCCAGGTATCCGACTAGATCTCGGGACTTTGTTGAGACCTTATTCCCTCCCCGTATCTGGGAATCCCTCTCATACACTCTTATCCCTGCTTTATGGAGCAGACAGGGCTTATACTCTCAACCCGTCTATGGTTTATGAGTTAGATGTGAGGTTAAGCATAAGCGTCAGACCCCCAAGCTCACAAGCCCTCAGGTTCCCAATCGTGTGAGGTAAGGCGCATTCCGTTGCTTAGTTCGGCAATCCCCTTCTAACTCATACCATCCTTGACAAGGCTCATTCACTTTCTCAACAAGACAGACAAGACAGACAAGACAGACAAAACAAACAAATAATTCCAGCAATATAAACTAAAATATCCAGTAATTCTAGACTCACCACTACAGAGGCTGGTGTTTTAAAACCAGGAGAACCGTAACTGACAGAACGGATAGGCACAAATCAGGGGAGCACAGAATATAAGAAAAATAAAGCTTTTTCTTACCTGCGCAGGTTTTTTTTTTGATCTGTGGTTCCCGGAATGCCTGTCTTTTTGTTCCGTCAGCCGCGTTCGTCCACCTCTTGTAGTATCATCGGTGAGTCCCTGTTCGGGCGCCAAAATGTTAGGTTCAACTTTTAAACAAGTTGCTTAAGTTTATATTGCTTTGCCAAATTATTGCTTCTATAAGAATAATGACACGGAGTCAGGTATGTCTGTATCACAGTTCTGAGCATCCCCAAAAGGACTGCTCCCTTTACTTCTTTTATAGGCAGTTCCAAAAGCAGTAATCTTATCGGCATTACCAAATGAGGTTAAGGTACAAAGAGTTTCTCATCAGCGAACATGTAATGATTATTCAGCAGTTCCAAATTCCATCTAGATACAGATTGATAGAACAATTGATACGTACATAGGTAAGAAAGGAGCACAAACAATTTAAATAGAACAATTGATACGTACACAGGTAAGAAAAAACAGAAACAATTAAAGTGGAACTCTAAGTCATTATTTCAACCCTATCATCATAGACAAGTACAGGGAGCTGCCCTGTCTGTGGCAAGTGAGACACCCCCACTATAACCACAAACAGAAGAGGCAGGCAGCGCTGGAGAAACTGCTGGAGTTGGTGAAGCCGGTGGTCCCCACAGCAACCATCCCTTATTTAAAAGCTAAAATTGGTGGCCTGTGGAGCACTTATCTAAGGGAGCGCAAGAAGGTCACGGATTCCCAGAGATCCGGAGCTGCAGCAGATGACGTTTATGTCCCCAGGCTGTGGTACTATGAGAGACTGCGATTTCTGTCAGACCACACTGAAGTCAGGGAATCCCTCTCCACTCTTCCTTCCACTCTTCCTTCCACCCCAGCTGAGGCTTCCGATGTCCAACCTGGGCCTTCCAGCCAGGAAGAAGTGGAGGAGCCCAGCTGGAGTCAGGTATAGCATTCTTCTACAGATTTCAGGACAATAAATAAATGATGTTTACTAGATGTTATTATTAATCACTAATTGCTGATAAAAAAAAGTGTTTTACATATCAATAGACAGTAGTGGGCACCCAAAATTGGGACAAGAATGAAAACTGCTGGGCTCAGAAGGATAGTCTGTTATATTTGTTAACATTGAATTTGCAGCAGTCAGGAGGTGAAAATTGTGTGTGATTGATGACTAAAAATCTCAAACTATGTCCCTTTTTCATACACAGGAAGACCTCAGCCAGGAGGAGGTTGTGGAATGTGGCAGTCAGGAGGAGGCGGGGATTAGTGGCAGCCAGGAGGAGGCGGGGCTAAGTGTCAGCCAAGAGAAGCCTGGGACCAGTCGCAGCCTGACTGAGTCTCAGGTCCCTCCCCTCCGCCTGCCACATAAACGAGCCAGGAGGCGACTCCGAGTCCCGTGCAGGATTCAGCGTACAGGCTGATCCAGGAGGCTTCTGCGTCCCTCAGAGCCTTCCCCAGTCCTGAAGAGGCCTTTGCCTGCATGGCTGCCACAAAATTGCAGGGCATGCAGGAGGGTCAACGCAAGCTCTCTGAGGACCTGATTTATAAAGTCCTACTTAAGGGGTTGAGTGGGGAACTAACACCCAAGACGGATGTCATTGAGATCGACGATCCTCCTCCTCCTCCTCCTTCTGCTCTACCACCACAGCCACAGCGTGGAAGGAAGCGTGGAAAGAAGACCAAAGAGTGATGACCCTGGGTTCAGTCTGGTCTGACAGAAGATACAGTCTCTCATATGACCACAGCCTGGGGACACAGATGTCATCTGCTGCTTTCCGGATCTCTGGGACTTCTGGACCAGACTGCACTCCCATAGATAAGGACTCCTCAGGCCACCAAATTTGCTTTTAAATAATTGATGTCTGCCCTGGGGGTCCAAGGCTTTACCCACTTCTGCAGTTTCTCCAGCGTTGCCTTCCTCTTTGTTTAGTTGTGAGCCCTTAATAAAATTTTTTAGGTAAATTCTACTCTCCTGTGTGTGTTTTCATCCAAAAAGGACAGTTTGTTGGTGACGATTCAGGTACATTTCTAAAGTACAATGTGAAATTAACAAGGGACAACAACACAAAACAATCTCCTACAGATTAAATAGAACAACATATCAATGGTGTTGTGGGAACTTGTCACAAAAAACACACACAAACATTTTCGGGAGTACATCACCAAAAAAAAAAAAAAAAAAAAAAGAGAAACACAAAAAAAAATCTACATTAAAGACAAAAAAAAAAAAAAATAAAATATAAAAAAAATGTTGTCAGATGTGAGAAATCAAAATATATTGAGGGAATCCAGATAAATAGTAACGAAATAAGTTTGTGAGAAGTGTGTGTGAATATGAGCAGCAAAACTACTTAATTCTTGTCACATTATAAAGAAGAAGAGAGTGCGCTGTATTAAACCATTTTTAACATTGCAGCGTGACGAAAGTGCTGTATCCATTGCGAACGCTAAGTTTACCAGAACGAGCTGTCCCGTCTCTGAATTTCTTCTGAGCATGCGTGGCACTTTGTGCGTCGGAACAGGCCACACACGGTCGGAATTGACGCGATCGGATTTTGTTGTCGGAAAATTTTATCTCCTGCTGTCCAACTTTGTGTGTCGGGAAATCCGATGGAAAATGTCCGATGGCGCCCACACACGGTCGGAATTTCCGACAACACGCTCCGATCGGACATTTTCCATCGGAAAATCCGACCGTGTGTACGGGGCATAAGGAGTGTGCCCACAAATGCACAGTGTATAAAGTGCAACGATACCCCTGGCAGATGGTGGGATAAAGTGCAACGTGCTCCTAAACAAATGCGTAAATGTGCCTTAACCTCAATAATCAAGTTCCATATGTATATGAAGAAATATGCCCACAGGAGAATGGACAATTATGGTAATCAAAACAGTGTTATGCAATTCAAGCAAACAATAGCAGCATTAAAAATAGAAAACATAAAAAATAAATAGAAAAAATCCCCAACAGGTGTACATAAAAATCAAAAATTTTTTAAAGTTATATATATAAAAAATGTGTGAAACATAAATGTCCAAGATCAAAAATCCCAAAAATGTGTCCTTTTGATAAAAATCGTGATCTCAGCTACAACAGATATAGTCCCCGTCATCCACTGCACCCCCACTCGTGCTTGCACTCACCGGACTACCTCACCCCTGCAGGGGTAAAAGGTATATGTGGAAAAATCCCGATGGCGAATCCAGGAAGCGTTCCTCCGTCTGGGGGTGTTTTATCCTTAGTAATATCCCCAATAGCGAACATCCATGTAATGTAAGGAAAAAGGAAACCTCATAGCGTGAATCCACAAAAAATGCGATTTATTTAGTAAAAGTCCATAACAATCGTGGTAAAAATTAAATAAAACCAGTAAAACAATTGAGAAACACTGGAGCTGACAATGCTCCAGAAGCCGGCTCTCAGCTGTTTGAGCAGCGTGGTGCGGCGTGCGTTCCACAGCTTACAGCTGGAAACCGGAACAATCACAAAGCGGTACTGACGTGTGCGTATCACGAGGCCACTCCTTATGCGTTTCGTCATCAAGACGTCATCTGAGGCGCGGCCATCTTGGTACTCCACACGTCTAATATAGGGAAATGGAGGTGCCGCGGAAGCCAATCAGTTGCTCCTAACCCACCCTCGTGACCTTTTATCGAGATCTAGTGGTATACTTGCTGATGGTGATGCGCCATCATGTGGATAAAATCAATAATAGCATGTTTAAAATAGATAATAGCATGTTTAGGCGCCTCCATTTAATTTAAATCACAACATGGAATTAATGACATTTTACATGATCGCCAAGGAAATTGTAACAACGCTAAGTACATATCACACTGCGTGCCCCAAAACGCATAGTGCCATTAAAAAATATATATATTGGAAAATGCATATATGAAACATATATATATATAAAAAAAGAGATTTCTATGTACAGAAGAAGGGGGTTGCCATGGGTGCCAAGTACGCGCCAAGTGTGGCGAACTTATTTATGGACCTATTGGAAGAGTGCTACATATATGGTATCAGAAGACCCGAGATAAAGTTTTACCGTCGGTATATTGATGATGTAATTATTCTGTGGCAAGGGGACTCTGACTCCTTTGAGAGGTTCCTGGCTGAACTCAACCAGAACGAATATGGCATTTCCTTCACTGGAAAGACTGACTGGGACTCGATAGAATACCTAGACCTACAGATTTTTAAACAGGATGGCGAGCTGTCAACAAGGACTTTCTTTAAACCGACCGACCGTAATGGGTATATACCCATCTCGAGCTGCCACCATCCGAAATGGAAAAAGAACATACCTAAGGGGCAGTTCCTGAGAATACGGAGGAACTGCGGAAACATTGAAGACTATCGGAACCAGACAGATACCTTAATTAAGAAATTTTTAGATAAAGGATATGACTCGGAAGCTCTGGTCAAAATAAGAAATGAGATACAAGGATATGATCGGAAATCCTTGTTAACAAAGGAGGGTAACAATAAGAAGAACTCTCCGGTAGACATCTCCTTTGTCACAGGGTTCAACAACCAATATAGATCTATTGAGCACATTGTAAGGAAATATTGGCCGATTTTAAAATCTGACAGAACTCTTGGGAATCTATTGACAGAAAAACCTCGGTTCATCTATAGGAGAGCACCCACCCTCAGAAACCACCTGGTCCATAATGTTATTGATCCCCCTAAGAATGTGAAATTGTTCTCTGATATGAAGGGATTTTATAGGTGTCAAAAGTGTTTGGCCTGTCGTGTCAGTAAAAGACAACCCAAAAAAAAAACATCTTTTAGGGCCAGGAATGGCAAAGAGTATGAAATTAGAGAGTTGGTCACCTGCAATACCACCCATGTAACCTACATCATCGAATGTCCTTGCCGGCTGCAATATGTGGGCAGGACTACTAGACCCCTCTGTGTACGGATTAGGGAACATATTAATAATATCAAAAAAGGGTTCCCTGAACACAATCTCTCCAGACATTTCGATGAATTCCACCATAGGGACCCGTCTGGGCTGATCTTTTATGGTATCAATACTATCAAAAATCACTGGAGGGGGGGCAGCAAGAGGGTGCTGATATCACAGAATGAAACAAGATGGATACATCGTCTGGACTGCCTTGTCCCCAAGGGTTTGAACGTAGAAATAGACCTTAATTGTTTCTTGTCCAACTTCTAGGTGCCTCCCCCACAGCTATGCCAACCCCATTGCAACCTCTAGATTCTTTTAGCTACATCAATCTCAGACCTAGCTTATGGTTTCTAAGTCTCTACCCTCATTCACACCAATACTTGAATCATCTCTACTATATTTGTCAATTCCTCCTGTATTCCACACATTCCTCTGCAGTTTTACCGGTATTCTATACCGAGGCCTTAGGTGTTGACTGCACAGGCCCCTAGATTTTCACGAATTTTCATTCCTCTTGTCTCTCTTTTTGAACACAGGTCCAATAGCTTGTATCATGTTCATATCATGTCTTTTATATTTTTCATATTTTTATTTTATATTTTTTATTTTTTATTTTATATACATGAATTTTCTTATCTCATGCTGTTGCCCCCAACGCGCATTATGTTACAACCACGTGCAGCCACATCCTTTCCACATATATATATTTTTTCCCATCTTTTTTATATATACGTCGTGTATATTTCCCATTTATATACATTTTTTATGTATGTACACATTTTTTATATATATACATTTATTTTTTATATTTTTTTATATATATATATGTTTCATATATGCATTTTCCAATATATATATTTTTTAATGGCACTATGCGTTTTGGGGCACGCAGTGTGATATGTACTTAGCGTTGTTACAATTTCCTTGGCGATCATGTAAAATGTCATTAATTCCATGTTGTGATTTAAATTAAATGGAGGCGCCTAAACATGCTATTATCTATTTTAAACATGCTATTATTGATTTTATCCACATGATGGCGCATCACCATCAGCAAGTATACCACTAGATCTCGATAAGAGGTCACGAGGGTGGGTTAGGAGCAACTGATTGGCTTCCGCGGCACCTCCATTTCCCTATATTAGACGTGTGGAGTACCAAGATGGCCGCGCCTCAGATGACGTCTTGATGACGAAACGCGTAAGGCGTGGCCTCGTGATACGCACACGTCAGTACCGCTTTGTGATTGTTCCGGTTTCCAGCTGTGAGCTGTGGAACGCACGCCGCACCACGCTGCTCAAACAGCTGAGAGCCGGCTTCTGGAGCATTGTCAGCTCCAGTGTTTCTCAATTGTTTTACTGGTTTTATTTAATTTTTACCACGATTGTTATGGACTTTTACTAAATAAATCGCATTTTTTGTGGATTCACGCTATGAGGTTTCCTTTTTCCTTACATTACATGGATGTTCGCTATTGGGGATATTACTAAGGATAAAACACCCCCAGACGGAGGAACGCTTCCTGGATTCACCATCGGGATTTTTCCACATATACCTTTTACCCCTGCAGGGGTGAGGTAGTCCGGTGAGTGCAAGCACGAGTGGGGGTGCAGTGGATGACGGGGACTATATCTGTTGTAGCTGAGATCACGATTTTTATCAAAAGGACACATTTTTGGGATTTTTGATCTTGGACATTTATGTTTCACACATTTTTTATATATATAACTTTAAAAAGTTTTGATTTTTATGTACACCTGTTGGGGATTTTTTCTATTTATTTTTTATGTTTTCTATTTTTAATGCTGCTATTGTTTGCTTGAATTGCATAACACTGTTTTGATTACCATAATTGTTCATTCTCCTGTGGGCATATTTCTTCATATACATATGGAACTTGATTATTGAGGTTAAGGCACATTTACGCATTTGTTTAGGAGCACGTTGCACTTTATCCCACCATGTGCCAGGGGTATCGTTGCACTTTATACACTCTGCATTTGTGGGCACACTCCTTATACACATATGGGCATTTGATAAATTGAGATTAGGACACATTCTTCACTTTTAGGAGCACGTTGCACCTTATTGCATTACCCACTAGGGGTATTGTTTGTATTTTATACACCCCAGCTCTTGTTACGCATTGTTTACACATACCACCTTTTTTACAAGCATTTTTCACTTTATTTCATTTTATTTATTTAAAATATCTTTTACTTATGTATTCTCTTATGTGCATATAGCCGGACAGCGCCATTTCCCCTGCTTAGAATTCTAACCATTTTTGGATTTCACCTAGGTGATCCTCATTTATAGGGGGGCAGCAGTCCCTTCCACTTGTCTCTTATTCCTAAGCGCGGAATCACTGTTATACATGCTCCTGTGTGTATTCACTGGCATTACCTGTGCAGGGTTTCAACCTCTCAGGTGAGACATCAACCAGGCGTATCTCCCCCTTGTGCAGTTCTGGTGTCCCACATGTCCAGTAACCGAGAGCTTCTCTACAGGACTGCTAAGATTGAGACACCACCCCTACAAGGAATTTTTCACCCCATGGATGTGTTACCTGGCACCCTCTAGTCTGGCCAACTGACACCTTATTATGTATAAGTGCCAGCCTCCTGGGTACCTGAACCATATTAATTCCGTTACGTCAATATGTCATGCATTAAAAACCTTTTCTTCTTTCAATTCCTCCCTCCAACAAAAACACATTTTACATTTCATGTTCCGACAGATTGGATATGTTATATTCCTTCCCCAACCTCCAACCAATTGCACATGTCTTAATAGGATGTTTGCATTGATCAGGAGAGACTCTGGCAAAAATGTTTCACAAGTCTTGTTGATAGGCACAGTCTTTCAAATTTAGCATTAGCACTAAATTGTCCATAAGAAAAAGCAAGTATTATTCTAAATCTTTTTGTTTGCCCCTTCTCTCCTGAACGTTTATCAGAACCAATTTGAGGTGTGGTGTGGCACAGACAAACTGCCAACCAGATGAACATCTGTCATCCATGTTCCAGAAACCTCTCCAATCTCGCTCCACCAGTATTCTGGAAGTGAAAAACAGGAGTAGAATCAAATTCTTATAGATAATATCTGCTCACTTACTATGTTTACTTATAGTTCCTTCCTTGGAACCCAGGAACTTAGTATTCCTGGCCTCTGCAACTCTAACCAAATCATCAAACAACCATGATTCCTCTAGGCTGAACCCACTCTAAAATGGATCCCCATGGTATGATCAAAAATTTTAAAAAAAATTAACGTCCATGTTGCTTTTCAAAGATTCTCAATTTTAAATGCTAAAAAAAAAAAAAATGCATTTATCAGTATCTTAAGATCTATGCGCTAACTCCCACTTTCAGGTGGACAAAGCCTAAACCTTCTAGAACTTTGTCGATCTGAATGAACATAAAAACAAAGAAAAAAATGAACTCCAGAGGCTAGAATGGTTTCCTATCAACTATTGTCTTAAACAAACAAAATGTATCCAGCTGGAGGACATATCCCATGACCATCTGTTCAGCTGCTAATTGAGCCAATTACCCCCCTTTCAGGTGGACTAAAGATAATAATTTTTCCACCTGAACCAAACCAGAAATTAAATAAATGAATAACCAAATAACAAAAATGTAAAAAAAATCATAAAATTAATTTAAAAAAAAATTAAAAATCTGGCCATTATCACACAAAAACAACATGACAAGACAACCACCATAAAAGAATGACAAACACTCAACTTTTAATTAAAGACATCCATGGACTTTTCTCATGAGAGTAAGTGCTCATTTCGATCTGAAAGACAATTAGTAAATGGGAAAAACAAAAACAAAACATCTGTACCTCATCACAACATTTGTAACTTCATTTGTAACTCTTTAATCCATTAATGCCTGACTATTGTTTTTTTTTTTTTTTTTTCATTGTTTGCAAACAATTACTAATTAATGAGCTCATGGTACCATGTGATAATCGATTATGCCTTTACAATAACCTAACCCCTGCTCTGCTAAATTTTCCCACTGTTGTTCTCACTTTTTCTGCAAACAAAACACAAACATTAGTATCCAAACCAGTTTAACTTCTTCCATGGTCTCTGGAAAAGGAACACAAAGACAGTTATCACACACAATTATCATAACAATTGACTTTTTAAGTCCCCCCAAGCCTTTTCCCATTTATTGTAATGCTAGGGGAACAATTGGCATATTTTCCTATACTAAGCAGGCAGTATTGGTAAACTTTGCCATATTACTCAGGAAAAATGGCAATGCAATTTGAGTCCAACTACATACAAGCCAGAATGGTAGATTAGCCCAGGGGGCAAATATTGGAATGTTCATCCAGTCTTGTTGCTGGCTGTGTTTAGGGTGTGGGCTGTCATTTCTTATCTCTTCTTCAGAACTGTCTGATCTCTCCCAGCTGCTATCTTCCATATCAGGCCTTTGCACTATGCTGTCCCTGTCCTGGGTGGGGGTTTTCATTGCAGATACTTGTATTTCTGGGGTTTCCTGCTCCATGATAGCAATGTTAAGGGCTTTAAGAAATCTATGTACATGTCTATTCCATTTAGAACGCCTGAACTCTCTCTGCTTTGCTGTACCTCTGCTTATTACATACATCTGCCTTTGACCCGTATTCCCTATCACTGGACTCTTGACAGAAGTCTCGCAGGATACTGACAACATTTTGATAGGATCTAGCATTCCTAAGAGCCATTCTAGTGGGATAGCTTACATAACACTTATTGGCCATTGAGTATATGAAACTTGCATCATCCTCCAATAAGTCAGGACAGTTGAACACTTTCGTATAAAATGCAAGATACTCACTGCAGAACAATATTGGGTCATCTCCTCTCCTAAATTTCATTTGTTGTAAATCACTCATACCATTATCACGACTGTCCACAATACGCTGCAACTCTTTCCTCCGTACCTCTGCATCTGCTAAGTTATCATTAGATAACAACAAAACCTGGGGAATGCCCAGGAAAAATTCCAAGCCTACTTACCACCAGCTCGCAGACAACCAATTGACCTGTCTAACGTGTTAAAAACAGGGGTTCAGTCCGCACGCATTTGCAAACGCATGCGTAAGCCACAGAGCCACGTCACGGCACCCTGTAATCTGTAGTCCTAACACTAAAATGTAGGTGTCCCCACAGTGGAGGCACATGCATTCTAATGGATAAGTGAGGGCAGGTGGACTGAAGGGAGCCCACCCCTTCTTAAAAGGTACAGGACACACCAAACACCCAGCAGGTAGCACAATGGCTGCAAAGGTGCTGGTGCGTTGCTGGACCAATACACACATCCACGTGATTGCAAAAATCTTGCCACCACCCTCACTTATAGCTGGCTATCACAGTAAGAGGCATTGGAAGTTATCATTAACCTGTCCTGATAACTGGCCTCAGGGGCGGCTCCAGCCCAAATTTTTTGGGGGTGCTGTGCAGGTGCTGGAAGAAAAAGCGAGGGTGCTGAAGTGGCACGCGCCGCAAAATTTGCATGTGTGGGCGTGGCCAAAGGGTGGGTGTGGCTAAAATGTGTGTGGCCAAATGTGAGTGATTTTTCCCGATCTATAGCTTGTAGTGTGCCACCTTTCCCTCTTTGTATAGGCTAAAAAGAGCCTGGAGGTACACTGAAGAGATTGTGAAGTAAAAGTTCCATTGAGGCCAACAATTATAGCCCCCAGCATATGTCAGGGCCAGCAATAACCTCAACTCAGTGGGGTAGTTAAGTATAAAAAGTCAACAGCCACAAAGAAGCCAGAGAATCTAAAAACTCAGTCACACATTGAAAACAGGCCATGCAGTCAGGCACATTGTCCCATACTCCAAAAAAAAAACCAAAATGTGCTAAAGGTAATTATCACCACAATGTACACCACAATAATTCAAAGAAAGCAGTAAAAGCATAAAAAATATCAATAATATATAAATTAAATATGTGATAAAAACAATAAAAATTTAATCTGTGCATACATCTAAAGTGCAATGTGCAACACAAGTGACCCCTATTAGAATTTCACATCAACAAAGTTCAGTAGAATTGTCTGCAAGCAAAGTGAATCCTTTGCAACCTATTAGCAGCTACCACCATCACCCACTGGGTGAGAGTTCAGCCTGCTTACTAGAGGTTAAGGCCATAGATAGCAGGCCCAACAATGCATGGTCATGTCCCACGGGCAATCAGCGTACCACCAACCGGACCTCAGATAGTTAATCTTCCTCCAGCATTACCTGCATCAGGGATTGTTCCCACAATAACACACAGCAGCCAGGCGAGCAATTGTACACATACAAATACAAGAGCTGCCAAACAATTTCTAATACTGTTCAGCCAGCCTTATGATCCAGGCACCCCTGCCAGGGAGAAAAATCGGGTTGTGACCTCACTGATCTCCACTGCAGTTGTAGAAAACCTACCACCTCCTCCTCAAATGTAAGTTACATTGATTGGTGGAATATATTTATCAGGTTAGATTTTTTTTTTTTTTTTAATGGTAACATGAGGGAGAGTGTTCAGAGGGAAAGTTCACTTTTCTTATAATGAGATATACTGTGACACCACACCAGCAATGTTGGGGCTCATTTGCACTAGCGGTTAGGCAATTGAATCAGCCTTTTCACAACCTGCCAAACATGCTTAGATCACTTTTTAGAGGAACAGTGGTGCCTGTTCCACCTGTAAAACAGCCCTTAGCTGCATTTGACGGTGGTACGTGAGACTGGGGTTGGTAAAACCCTGTGGTTGCGTCACACTTTTACCTTCCCCAATCCCTACTCCCTTTAGCTTCAGAGGTAGCAGCCAAAGGTGTACACATGCCATGTTGTGCCAATATAGCTAATATTGTGCATCTGTATGGGCTCAATAGTATCTTTATGGGCTCAATAGCATCTTTATGCTATTGTGCCTATATAGCTGCTATTGTACCCACATAGCTTTTACTGTGCCCTATCATGCCTACTGACCTTAACTTCTTGCAGAACTTCCAGCTGCAAGAATGAGAGGCGGACTGCTATTGGTATCTCTCCACCCCACATTGTAGCCGGAACTATGGACAAGGCATTGGCTCATGAGGCAGGCTTGATGCCCCCGTGGCCGCCTGCTCCCTCCTGCCCTGCTTTTCTTGTTCTGTGGCTGGCCGCCGCCTTCATCCACTATCTGTGCCAGAAGGTCGGTAAGCCCAGGACCAATCTACCAGTCACCTGGATGCGATCGACTGGTAGATCGTGGTCCATGGGTTGCCGACCTGGGCTCTATAGTGAACATGATTTCTTCTGGGAGAAAGGAATACTAGGTGTCTGTGTTCCCTCTGACAACACCCCTGAGCATTTTGTAACAGCCTCCCGGTGTGTAAATATACACAACATACAGTATATAGGGAATGCTTTCCTCTGTTTCCTTCACTGCCTACACTAAACCAAGGAGCTGTGACTGTCGAGGCTATTGCAGAATTTGGTTCTTCCCTCCCTGAAGCAATGTACAGAAAAAAAAAAAAGACTCACATGGGTGTTTAAGAGCTGAGGGGTCATTTTGGCTTCTTCTTGCTCTGGCATTGAAAATCATTTTTGGAGTGTGCTGCGAGTATAGGTGTATGGAAAACGCATGGAGTGTGCAACGAGCATAGGAGGTGTATGGGAAATGCATGGAATGTGCAGCGAGCATAGGAGGGGTGTGGGGAATGCATGGACTGTGCAGCAAGCATTGGGAGTGTGTGGGAAATGCATGGAGTGTGCAGCGAGCATAGGGGGTGTATGGGGATGCATAGAGTGTGCCACGTTAAGAGTGCACAGCGGAGGGGTGCGTTATTTACATACATTTACAAAGTGCAAGATTCAGGCTTGTGCTACTCACAAAGTGCATGGTTCAGGAGTGCGCTACACACAATGCAGGGTTCAGGAGTGCGCTACACACACAATGCAGGGTTCAGGAAAGAGATCAGGAGTGCACTGCGTATGCAATGCAGAGATCAGCAGTGTGCCACCTACGCAATGTAGAGTTCAGGAGTGCGCTATGCACACAATGCAGGAATTAGGAGTACCTTACATACACAATGCGGGGATCAGGAGTGCCTTACATACACAATGCGGGGATCAGGAGTGCCTTACATACACAATGCAGATATCAGGAGTGACTTACATACACAATGCGGGGATCAGGAGTGCCTTACATACACAATGCGGGGATCAGGAGTGCCTTACATACACAATGCGGGGATCAGGAGTGCCTTACATACACAATGCAGAGATCAGGAGTGCCTTACATACACAATGCGGGGATCAGGAGTGCCTTACATACACAATGCAGGGATCAGGAGTGCCTTATATACACAATGCAGAGATCAGGAGTGCCTTACATACACAATGCGGGGATCAGGAGTGCCTTACATACACAATGCAGGGATCAGGAGTGCCTTACATACACAATGTGGGGATCAGGAGTGCCTTACATACACAATGCGGGGATCAGGAGTGCCTTACATACACAATGCGGGGATCAGGAGTGCCTTATATACACAATGCAGAGATCAGGAGTGCACTACATACACAATGCGGGGATCAGGAGTGCCTTACATACACAATGCGGGGATCAGGAGTGCACTACATACACAATGCGGGAATCAGGAGTGCACTACATACACAATGCGGGGATCAGGAGTGCCTTACATACACAATGCGGGGATCAGGAGTGCCTTACATACACAATGCAGAGATCAGGAGTGCACTACATACACAATGTGGGGATCAGGAGTGCCTTACATACACAATGCGGGATTAGGAGTGCGCTATGTACACAATGCGGGGATCAGGAGTGCGCTATGTACACAATGCGGGGATCAGGAGTGCGCTATGTACACAATGCGGGGATCAGGAGTGCGCTATGTACACAATGCGGGGATCAGGAGTGCGCTATGTACACAATGCGGGGATCAGGAGTGCGCTATGTACAAGAGCTCCGGTCTGTTACTAAAGTGTGGGAAATATAGGGTTAGTATAATGCCATCAGAATATCTTTAATTTGTCAATCTATTCTTCTTGTATTGTGACACCAGCAATGAGGAATGGATGGTCTGATGGATGAATGAATGGATGAATAAATAGATGGATGGATGAGTGAGTGAATGAATGGATAGATGAATGGATATGATAAGGTCAGGGATTTAATTTAGAGTTCTCACTTAATATGATGCCTACATGTAAATCTGTTTTGAATGTAACTTTTTGGCTGTTGAACTCAATTGAAGCTGCTTTTGTTTTCTTGTAACTGTATTGCCATGGTGTTGAAGCTTGTGTTCGTAGCCCAGGTGACTCCTGTTGTTGTTTACCCTTGCCCTTTGTGGGGGGGCTGTGCTGATGCTATTGTTTGTATAATTGCCTATAAAAGGCCTTTGAAAGAAGTAAAGAGCAGCAGTCCATTATGCTCAGAACTTTGATACAGACATACCTGACTCTGTGTCTTAATTCCTATATGAAGCAATAATTAGACAAAGCAATATAAACTATAAGCAACTTATTTAAAAGTTGAACCTAACATTTTGGCGCCCGAACAGGGACTCACCGATGATACTACAAGAGGTGGACGAACGCGGCTGACGGAACAAAAAGGAATAGGCATTCCGGGAACCACAGATCAAAAAACCTGGCCAGGTAAGAAAAAGCTTTATTTTTCTTATATTCTGTGCTCCCCTGATTTGTGCCTATCCGTTCTGTCAGTTACGGTTCTCCTGGTTTTAAAACACCAGCCTCTGTAGTGGTGAGTCTAGAATTACTGCATATTTTAGTTTATATTGCTGGAATTATTTGTTTGTTTTTGTTATCTGTGTTTGTCTTGTCTGTCTTGTTGAGAAAGTGAATGAGCCTTGTCAAGGATGGTATGAGTTAGAAGGGGATTGCCGAACTAAGCAACGGAATGCGCCTTACCTCACACGATTGGGAACCTGAGGGCTTGTGAGCTTGGGGGTCTGACGCTTATGCTTAACCTCACATCTAACTCATAAACCATAGACGGGTTGAGAGTATAAGCCCTGTCTGCTCCATAAAGCAGGGATAAGAGTGTATGAGAGGGATTCCCAGATACGGGGAGGGTAATGAGGTCTCCATAAAGCCCGGAGATCTAGTCGGATACCTGGCCACTTAAAGGAATGCTTGTATATGTTGTAGCCGCATTTTTGTATATGTTGTAGCCGCATTCTGGTTTGTTATTGGGCTAGCATATAAAGTAATTATTTGTTATTGGGCTAGCATATAAAGTAATTCGGTTTCAGAAATCTCATTCCGGAAGAGGTTTCTAGTATTCTAGCACCCTAGGAGGAAGGCAACGAGGAACTAGTGTAACTTAGCTGGTTTGTTATTGGGCTAGCATATAAAGTAATTATTCATTCTTGTATATGTTGTAGCCGCATTATATTGTACACTAAGTGTCCCACACGCTACCTAGGCAGGACTGTTAGAATGGGCCAGAGGAACACAAAACCCCGTCAGGGAATTGTGGCGCACTATACGGTGCCACAGATAATTAAGAACATTTATGGGAAAACCGAAGCACAGGACTTAAAGGATGTCCTTCGTAAATTTAAGGTGAAAGGAGCAGCGGGCTTAGACCCGGATGTATGGAGTGAAATAAAAAGGGACAGACAAGGAGAGGTGTTAGAGAAGCAATGGATGCGTCAGGTTCAATGCTTAATTAAGGTCTCAAATAGAGCGAAAGAAGAGGGGTGGAAATATAATCCAGATTGTGATGGTTGGGATATGAAAGATAGAAGAACAAAAAATGTCGAGGCTCCCAGCTCAGCCATCCCACCCCCATACACTGACGTAGAACGCAAACCACACAAGATATATCCAGTACTTGAGGGGAGAGGATGGGTTTGTCAGGATTGTGGAGCACAAAACCCAGAATGGGCAGTAGAATGTGTGCATTGTGGGGCACAAAAACCTCATCCAGAAACTGTAGCTCCCGTATGCACTGATACACGCATTGTTCAGGTAAACAATCCAGAATTTGGACAAGCAGCCCATCCAAATGCCCCACCTACTGTCACTCGTAGAATGCAAATAAGGACTTGGGCACCATGGTCGGCAGACACCCTTATGGCATTAATACAGAGCGCCCCAGACCCGGTAGCAAAGCCAGCTGCTTTTTGTAGATTTGTGACACAGTTAATGAATACACATGAAGCGACCTGGCAGGATGGGGAGGATCTATGCAGACACAAAATGACTCTGACCCTGTTTAACCAGTTTATGACAGAAATAGGTCCACACAGACCTGCAGGACAAGTTGATGGGGATGGCAATTTAGAGACAGGACATGTCAGACATATAGACTCAAGGGCCCCTTTTATTGCTAGATTAGAAGCTTTTTGTCAGGCAAAACAACAGGAGAGGGGGTCCATATCACCCATGAAGCAAATGCCAGGACAGACTGTATCGGAATTTTACTTATCTATGGAAAGTATGATGGCAGATGAGGGATTGGACTTGGCCCTGCCAGTCACAATCCGAGCCTTCAATAGACAATTTATGGAGGGATTAATTCCACAGATAAGTGAGAGACTGAAAGCCTGCACACCAGAGTGGAGGGCAACCAGGGCTGGACTGGGACAAAAATTTGGCCCTGGACTTCACCCAGACTGGCCCACTTTGACAGGTCTCTCCCATGCCGGCTTGCCACCCAAGCCCCCCCCCACTAGCTATTAGCCGTTCTACATTATTTCTCTTATAGGCAGTATCAGTGGGGAAGCTAGACATTATTTCACCTGGGGCAAAGAATCAGTTTGGCGCCCCCCCCCCAATGGAACAAGATTAGGCAGGAAAGTGAGGCCGCCCTCCTTCCAGATCGTATGATGAGCTTCTAAGTGTTGACTCCTGAGCATCATGTCTGTATTCAGGCGCGCTGCATAACTAGCCAGGGAGAGGAGGTGAGCACTGCGGGGGGGGGGGGACAGAGGACTGGAGGGAGGCAGCGGTCCACTGTCACTGAAATCGGCCCACTGAGCCATCGGCCCACCGGGAAACTCCCTGTAGTCCCAATGGCCAGTACATGCCTGAGGGCAACTAGAGATAGAGGGACGTTGTTACAAAAAGCACAAGGCATAGAGGCGGACTTAGCAGAAACCAAAGGGAGGAAATCTCATGCTATCAACGCACTCGGGGGTCCCCAAGAGCAAGGTAGAGGTTCCTTTCGCAAACCCCTTACCTGTCACTACTGTAACAAGATTGGTCACATCAGACGCAACTGTAGGAAAAGAATAAGGGATGAAGGAGAGGAAGGTGTTGATTCTCCAGTTAATCAGAGAAGGAACCAGCCCAGGGACAACAAAAATAGTCATATCAGGCAGCAGGGAGATGGTCCACGAGCATGACTCACCCCGGTTTTAGAAAAATCCAAAACAACAATGCTTAAGACAAATATAACGGTTGGTAATAAGAAAATCTCTTGTTTAGTCGATACAGGAGCTTCACGCTCGTTACTTTCTGACTCTGAACTACTCCCTGGCCAAAAATCACCTGACACTTTACTAATAACTGGATATGATGGCATTTTAGCCGACGCCCCGCTTACAAAACCTCTGAAAGTTAAAGTAGGAAACCACATGTTCCTTTCACGCTTTTTGGTATCCAGAGGAGCCCCCACTAATTTGTTAGGAGCTGACATTTTGCAGAAAATAGGAGCTAACATTACCTATCACCCAGATGGCACTGTCACCTTAGCTATAGGGGATAATCAAGAACACATGGAGATGTGTAACCTGATACAATACCTAGAGGAGGAATTAGAATTGTCCGGCCCACCTCCTTCAGACTTAGATCAGATTTTGTCGTCCCTTCCAGGAGAACTATGGGAGAAACATCCAGCTGATGTTGGACTTTTGCCCATACCTCCGGTTACCCTACAGCTGATTCCAGGAGCAGTGCTTCCCCAACAAAAGCAGTATCCACTTAGTGCACCTCAAGAGGCGGCCATAGAAATGCAGGTCCAATCCTTCTTAAAAAGTGGAGTTCTAAAAGAGGTAAAATCACCGGCAAACACTCCCTTGTACCCGGTTAAAAAGAAATCAGTAGCCGGTAGTCCGGTTAAGTATAGAATGGTCCAAGACCTTAGAGCGGTCAACAAAATACTAGCCCCGATGACACCTTTAGTACCCAATCCACATACATTACTGTCACAAATACCATCAACCAATATGTACTTTACGGTTATAGATTTAGCGAATGCTTTCTTTTCCGTCCCGCTTGCTGAAGAATGCCAACTTTGGTTCGCATTTTCAATCAAAAATCGGCAACTAACCTGGACACGCCTACCTCAGGGTATGGCGCATTCACCTACCTTGTATTCGCAAGCATTGCAAACGGTGTTGGGAGAATGGGTACCACCAGATTCCTGTGTATTGTTACAATATGTGGATGATTTATTGTTATGCTGCCCTGACAAGGAAACTTGTTTGGCCACCACCCTTAATTTGTTGCGATTTTTGGCAGAAAAAGGTTGCAAGGTTAATAAGAAAAAGTTACAAGTGTGTCAGGAAAAAGTTATCTTTTTGGGACATTGTATATCACAGGGTACGAGACATCTCGCTGAGGAGAGGGTTCAAGTGATAAAGGGAATGTTACCCCCACGGAATTTCAAACAATTGCGTATGTTTTTAGGTATCGTGTCATATTGTAGACAGTGGATACCACATGCTAGCGCTTTGATGCCGCCATTATACGATTGTTTGAAAATTGTACCGTATATGCTTACAGAAGTAGCTTATGAATCGTTTATCACTTTGAAAAAAGTTGTTGATTTCTGCCCCGGCTATTGGTTTACCAGATTACACCAAGATATTTAATCTGTACATTGCTGAGATCACTGGACATGCCACAGGTGTTCTGACACAGGCACATGTAAAACAAAGACCAGTCGCTTACTTTTCAGCAGCATTAGATCCAGTATCTAGAGGTTCACCGTCTTGTGTACGGGCGGTAGCTGCAGTGTCAATTATCATAGATAAGTCATCAGAGATTGTTCTAGACAATCCAGTCGTAGTGCATACCACACATGACATACATGCAATCTTGTCTCAGGTACAGCCCAAACACATTTCAATGGCTAGGCAATTAAGATTACAGTGTACTTTACTCTTACCTCCAAATGTTACTTTTCAGCGCTGTACAACCTTAAATTTGGCCACCTTTTTGCCTCTTCAGTCACCAGATTTGGCAAGGGGGAATGATAGTGCTAATAGTACTAGTGAGAAAAGAAATGAGGACACTGACACTCTTTTGTTTAAGGAAGTAAATGAGCACGATTGTTTTCAACTCATGGAACAGGAGACAATGGGATTCCCACATGTTACAGATACACCGATTTTAAATGCTGAGCACACTTTGTACATAGATGGTAGTAGGTTTGCTGATGACAAGGGTAAATATCACACAGGGTATGCCGTAGTGACTGATACACAGGTGATTGACGCACAGCCCTTACCAGCCCACATGTCAGCACAAGAAGCAGAATTAAAAGCTTTAGAACAAGCCCTAGAATACTTAAAAGGACGAGAAGGGAATATTTACACTGACTCCGCTTACGCTTATGGCGTAGCGCATGATTATGGCCATATATGGAAGGCTAGAGGTTATCTGACAGCAGCAGGTACACCTGTAAAACATGGTGAAGGGATTAAGAGAGTCCTGAACAATCTTCAAAAGGTTAAACGAGTGGCCATCATGAAGATAGCGGCACACACGAGCGCAAAAACAATTGAGGCAAAAGGAAATGCATTTGCAGATTTGACTGCAAAACAGGCAGCTCTAGGGAAAGGAAGCCCTGAGACCTTAGCAGCGGTAGAGGTGAGTATCCCAGAACCAACATGGCAGCAGCTGAGTAAATTACAGGAGCAAGCAGGGGAGAGCGAGAAAGATAAGTGGGTCAGAATGGGAGCAGCACCAGACCTTGACAATGTATGGAGGGAAGGGGGCAAAATATGCCTACCTGCCTCTCTGTACCCAGCAATGGCAGCGGCAGTTCACCTACCCACACATGTCAGTTCCAATTCCATGTATAGGATTGTGAACCAAGGATGGCTCGCCCCCGGATTCAGTAGCACTGCAAGAAACTACTGTGCAGCCTGCCAAATCTGTCTCCTGAATAACCCAGGACAGAGAGTAAAAACCCCACGAAAACACCAGGTCCGGGCCCAATACCCCTTCCAGAGACTGCAAATTGACTACATACAAATGCCCAAGAGCGGCCCCTTTGAGTTTGTCCTCGTGTGTATCGATTTATTCTCAGGTTGGCCCGAAAGTTATCCAGTAAAATCGGCTACAGCTAAAGCCACAGCTAAGAAACTGATCACTGAGTTAATACCTAGGTTTGGTCTTCCTGAAACCATAGAATCAGATAGGGGGACACACTTTACAGGAGAAATCATGCAGAATGTGATGACCATGTTAGGGGTTCAACAAAGTTTTCACACCCCTTACCACCCACAGAGTTCAGGATCAGTGGAGAGAGTAAATGGGACAATAAAGTTAAAAATACAAAAAGCCATGCAAGAGTTAAACAAGCCTTGGCCAGAATGCCTGCCTTTGGCTTTGTTCTCTATAAGGTACACTCCAACAGGAAAGACAGGATTATCCCCATATGAGATACTTTTTGGGAATGCACCTAGATTGGGTTTATACTTTCCACAGAGTATGCAATTGCAATGTGATAGTTTGACTGCATATGTGATACAATTACAACAACGTCTAACTAAGATCCACAAAAGTGTGTATTCTTCTCTTCCAGACCCTAATTCAATAACAGGTACACATACGCTGCTACCAGGGGATTATGTATATGTAAAGAAACACACCAGAAAGACATTGGAACCCAGGTTTGAAGGTCCTTACCAAGTACTCTTGACCACAGCCACCTCAGTAAAGCTGGAAGGAAAACCTACCTGGATACACGCATCACATTGCAAGAAACAACCCGAGAAAACAACATGATGAAATATCTACTTACATATTTTTTGTTGAAGATTGTTGTTTTACAAATATATGCATGGACTCCTGGTATTAATGTACTTGAAGTAGAGGAAACAATGACTTTCGAATGGAGCATAGATGACCCTAAAGTGGCAAATGTATCAGGATATGAGATAAATAAGGATTACACTGTGGGTAATTATACTGTTGAAGGACATAGGCGACCGTTTCATGTAGATGTAGGTATAGCATGGATACAGGCAGACCCCCTCTCAGAAGTAACTGTAACTTTCCAGTGGAACGATAATATGGGTTTCCCCTTTAACAATAGTAAGAACCATAGGTGTCATAAAATATCCCTTTCACAGACATGGAAACAAGCCCGGGAACG
This sequence comes from Aquarana catesbeiana, assembly GCF_042186555.1. Lineage (NCBI taxonomy): Eukaryota > Metazoa > Chordata > Amphibia > Anura > Ranidae > Aquarana > Aquarana catesbeiana. Next base: position 208,839,593 of record NC_133334.1, on the reverse strand, counting down.
GGTAGTGGGACAAATGTACCAAATATTAACAGTCATGGCAGAAGGAGGGAATATAACCGAAGGAATGTTTAATCTGACAGATATTACCGTTAATCAATCCAGTACTTTCCTCTGTGCCTCTTGGTGGAGGGAAGAGAGAAATGATGGGTGGTATTGGAGTGCAGAGGCCTATGGATTTCACATACAAATGGAGGAAGAAGTAACGCCAATAATTGAATCTTCCATATTAACACCCGTACCAAACACTTGCATAAATGTATCAACATCACAACAGAAAACAAAAATAAAATTCAATATTACCTTTCCCTCTATACCGGAGTGTAGGTATAAACGAGAATGGTACGACACACTATTGGGACTGACAGGTACAGGGATGGGAATTTTAAACTCGGTCGAGATAGAAGAAATGAACAACAGATGGAAGCATGCAGGGGGACACATAGCTGACAGCTTGACTATCACAAGCAAATGGTTACCCACCACTTTTGAAACCCAACTGCAAGAAATACCCCTATTACAATTTTTGGGAGGGTTAATAAATCACACTATAGGAGCAGAGCTCCAGCTGTGGAATCAAAGTCAACAGTTTGTAAATTTCACACAGTGCTCTTTTAACCTCTTATCCTATCATATACAAATAAATAGGGCCAGGACTGAACTACAGTTGGGAAATTATCATACCTGGATGAAATATTTTAAGGGTTTAACTGACGATGGTGTATGGTTTCAAGTAAAAGGGGAAAAGATAGAATGTGAGGAGAAATGGTGTGTAGGAAGGTTCGAAGCATATCGGGTAGCAGATGTAATGGAAATGTGTAAAATAGTGGTCATGCCACTAGTAATTAATGACGAGTTTTGGTATCCAGAAATATATGGGAAATATGTAGATAAAGGAAACAGAACCCATGATTTAACTCTATGTGAAGGAACTAATAAGGGAATGGTATGTGGCAGAAGTTCCCCAGTATATGAACCTTGCTTGTTAAAATACCAAACTAGCATATGCAAAATGCAAAGAACACCGATAAATGTGAACAATAGATTCATAGAAATAGGACCCCAGCATATTTGTATCATTACTAATGACAACCGCACCATGTTAGCGTTAAATAGATCGGCGCCGTTTGCGGGATGTATAAAAAAGATTAAAATATTACAATGGGGTAACGACACCTATCTTTTTGAACCAGACGCCGATAAGGTATTCTCTTCAGTTTATGAGGTACATAATCTCACTGACACTACACCCTTTATAATTTCTTTAGACCCACTAAAACAGGTTTTGGAACAATCAGAGTTGTTAAGACAACACATAGAAACACTAGAACATACCCTACAGAATAACCTTGTATCCGCAATTATTGACAAAGGTAGACTAGTACATCTTTCCTCACAGATACAACAGGATACTGCACCACATTGGTGGGATATATTTAGTGGAATGTCCTCTACAGCAACCAATACCTTTCACTGGTTGTTAAGTCCAATGGTAATTATTATTCTAATATTAATATCATTTACAATCACGAATATATGTGTATACAGGAAAATAAATAGGAAAATTAGGAGAATAGACAGGGCATACCGATAAATGTGTATTGACATCACCCTACTCCTATAAAACTCCTCTTCTTGAATTTTAAGATGTTGGTAATACCTAGGGGGATGGGTTCTACCCCTCTGACAACTCGCGGTCAGGGAAAGGACTCTGGGGAAAAACTGACTAGAACTTATTCATGAGGACCCAGGGGGAAGGAGAGGATGATGTCAAAGGGGGAAATTGATAAGGTCAGGGATTTAATTTAGAGTTCTCACTTAATATGATGCCTACATGTAAATCTGTTTTGAATGTAACTTTTTGGCTGTTGAACTCAATTGAAGCTGCTTTTGTTTTCTTGTAACTGTATTGCCATGGTGTTGAAGCTTGTGTTCGTAGCCCAGGTGACTCCTGTTGTTGTTTACCCTTGCCCTTTGTGGGGGGGCTGTGCTGATGCTATTGTTTGTATAATTGCCTATAAAAGGCCTTTGAAAGAAGTAAAGAGCAGCAGTCCATTATGCTCAGAACTTTGATACAGACATACCTGACTATGTGTCTTAATTCCTATATGAAGCAATAATTAGACAAAGCAATATAAACTATAAGCAACTTATTTAAAAGTTGAACCTAACAGATAGATGAATGGATGGATGGATGGATGGATGAATAGATGGATGGATGAGTGAATGAATGGACAGATGAATGGATGGATAAGTAAATGAAAGGATAGATGAATGGATGGATAGATGAATGGATAGATGAGTGAATGGATGGATGGATAACTCAGAAATCCTGCATTTTCTACTTGTCAGTTTCTGTAAGATCCATGTGACTTGTGCTGGCAGAGAGGAATGCAGGTGTCAGAATACAGGATAGGTAGATAAACCATCTTGCTCTCCTCTGCTAACCTTCCCACACTGTAGAAACCAGCTTGTTCTCTCCATGCTGGCAGCAGTGCAGACAAACACAACTCACTGTTTCTCAGTGCTGGGGCTGAGGAATGTGTCCCCCATAGCAGGCTGTGTTCTCTCCTCTCCTCTCTTTCTCTCCAGCTTCCGAATATCCTCTTCTCAGAAATCATAGAAGGCGGGCTGGGGGAAGAGGGCGGGTACAGTCTTTACCATTGGCTGAGGAGGCAGCAGAGAGGTGGATATCTATCCGCCTCTAAAATTAGTCTGTGTTCTGCCGAGAAAGTTCCACTCGGCGGATAAGGACCCCCTCTACTGCGCAGGCGCTGCGCCTGCGCAGTAGGATCCGGCGGAAATAGCCAAAGGGGAATAGGTACAAATCGGGCACGGCCTCGCTGCGCTCGGCTCTTTTAGATTCCCCCTCTAGGTCCACTTGGATGGTAGGGAAGGAACCTGGACCCAGAGCGCAGGCGCCGTGTACAGCTGATTGTGGATTTTTAGCTATCTCCGGCGGCTGTTTCTAGTTGCTACTGCGCAGGCGCTGCGCCTGCGCAGTACAGGGGGGGAACTTATCCGCCGAAGGAACTTATTCGGCAAGACACCGGGTCTAGCTAAAGATTTTCGGCTTCTGCGGCTGCAGCTGTTGTATCCCTCCACAACAAAAAAAGAGTCCCCAGCTTCCAGGCAGAAATAGAGAACATGCAGGCAAGGAAAGAACAAACAAAAAAACAATAACATCTGCAAATACTACCATGTGGATTTTGGGGGTGCTATGGGGGTGCTTAAATAATTTTTGGGGAGGCTTGAGCACACCCAAGCACCCACCTAGCGCCGCCCCTGACTGGCCTACCAAAGGTCCTGGTAGCCATGCTTTTAGAAGAGAGCATGCATCCTCATTACTCAAATAGAATTTAAGCACTAGAGCCTCAAATTTTTTGGACAGACTCACTGGTGATTCCAGGGTGTGAAATTCACCCAGGAATCTGGCACAAAGTAAGTCTCTCTTGGATTGTAATCAAACTGTTATTCTGATTCACAGCTATAAGTGCAATAGCTGACTGTGTTTTATCATAGCCCTTTCCCTCATTGACTGTGCAGATATTGGCCAATTGACATGTTCCTTTGTGCTCATTGAGCGATGCTATAAATTGCTCTTTAGTAAGAAGCTGGGAGTGTGCATTTGCTAATTTTCTTTCTAAAGACATAACCAACTCTTGCATCTCTGACAACTTTATTCGCAATGATTCTAAAAGTTTGCTCCTCATATCACAGTCCATGCTGCACCTCTGAAGCTGTTCTTGTAGCTCACTGTTCCTTCCTGACAAACTGCCTGCTTTTGCCCTCAATTCATTCATCTCACTACTGGAGGCTGTTGCAATCTTTAGAAGGTTTTCACTGATTTTCTCTATGTCCTCCCCAAGATGTCTCATCTCTGCTTCCCACTTCCCCCCCATTTGCTCAGATATAAATTTAATTCTGAGCAACACTGCAATTTCATTTGCCAATCTCTCTTTCTTCACTTTCTTTTTTAGCTGTTTACCCAATAATCTGCTATTATGTTGCTGACACTGAGACAATAGTACATTACACTGGCTTTTAAGAGGTTCATCTGCACATGAATGATAACTGGCAGAGGCGCACTTTTTAACATACAGTAGGTGACCATGATATTGTATCAATCTCGCCGCTGTTATCAGCGAGATTTGACACCTGCGAGCCCCGTCGCGGGGGCGAGCGCCGAGCTGGCTCGCTCATCGGGAAAGGAAAACTGTGTTTTTTCCTTTCACGATGAGCGGCAAGCATTGCTAACAGGTGTCTGTTATGAATCATAAGGGGGAACGCAGCGCCAAATTTTAAATAAAAAAACAGCATGGGTTCCCCTCCAGGGGCATACCTTAGGTCTGGTATGGATTTTAAGGGGAACCCCCTACGCCGAAAAAACAGTGTGGGGGTCCCCCCAAAATCCATACCAGACCCTTATCCGAGCATGCAGCCGGTCAGGAAAGGGAGTGGGGATGAGCTAGCGCCCCCCCCAAACCGTACCAGGCTGCATGCCCTCAACATGGGGGGCGCTTTGGGGCAGGGGGGTGCCCTGTGGCCCCCCCACCCTGTGGCATGCCCTCATCTTGTTGATGACAAGATGAGGGCATGCAGCCTGGTGGGGGGCCCTGACTCGTCCCCACCCCCTTTCCTGACCGGCCGGGCTGCGTGCTCGGATAAGGGTCTGGTATGGATTTTAGGGGGGACCCCCACGCCGTTTTTTCGGCGTAGGGGGGTCCCCTTAAAATCCATACCAGACTTAAAGGCCTGGTATGCCCCTGGAGGGGAACCCATGCCGTTTTTTTTATTTAAAATTTGGCGCAGCGTTCCCCCTCACGATTCATACCAGAATGACATTTCCTGCAGGGCTAGTTAAAAACACCTGAACACCTGAACATATTCAAAAATACGGGGGTTTGGTCACACTATATGGTCATATAGTGCTAAGCCCACTTACTGCGACAAAGTACCCCGAATTAGTGGGTCCTACACTAGTAATAGAATGGAAGATCCTCTGTCTCAACCATGGGAGCTGAACTCCTCTATGTGGGAGAACTGAAAGGGATACATCCTAATCACTGGTGGCCACTAAATAGGAGGTAATGAGGAGGGGGAGGGGTGCTCCAGCCCAAAAACCTGGTCAGGGCCTATTACAACATACAAGTACATATTTGGGGGGCACACCATACAATGCATTTAAATTCAAGATGGTGCTGCTGTAAGACCTATAAACAGTACAAAATATTTTACAGCGCACACATACAAGAATGACATTTCCTGCAGGGCTAGTTAAAAACACCTGAACACCTGAACATATTCAAAAATACGGGGGTTTGGTCACACTATATGGTCATATAGTGCTAAGCCCACTTACTGCGACAAAGTACCCCGAATTAGTGGGTCCTACACTAGTAATAGAATGGAAGATCCTCTGTCTCAACCATGGGAGCTGAACTCCTCTATGTGGGAGAACTGAAAGGGATACATCCTAATCACTGGTGGCCACTAAATAGGAGGTAATGAGGAGGGGGAGGGGTGCTCCAGCCCAAAAACCTGGTCAGGGCCTATTACAACATACAAGTACATATTTGGGGGGCACACCATACAATGCATTTAAATTCAAGATGGTGCTGCTGTAAGACCTATAAACAGTACAAAATATTTTACAGCGCACACATACAAGAATGACATTTCCTGCAGGGCTAGTTAAAAACACCTGAACACCTGAACATATTCAAAAATACGGGGGTTTGGTCACACTATATGGTCATATAGTGCTAAGCCCACTTACTGCGACAAAGTACCCCGAATTAGTGGGTCCTACACTAGTAATAGAATGGAAGATCCTCTGTCTCAACCATGGGAGCTGAACTCCTCTATGTGGGAGAACTGAAAGGGATACATCCTAATCACTGGTGGCCACTAAATAGGAGGTAATGAGGAGGGGGAGGGGTGCTCCAGCCCAAAAACCTGGTCAGGGCCTATTACAACATACAAGTACATATTTGGGGGGCACACCATACAATGCATTTAAATTCAAGATGGTGCTGCTGTAAGACCTATAAACAGTACAAAATATTTTACAGCGCACACATACAAGAATGACATTTCCTGCAGGGCTAGTTAAAAACACCTGAACACCTGAACATATTCAAAAATACGGGGGTTTGGTCACACTATATGGTCATATAGTGCTAAGCCCACTTACTGCGACAAAGTACCCCGAATTAGTGGGTCCTACACTAGTAATAGAATGGAAGATCCTCTGTCTCAACCATGGGAGCTGAACTCCTCTATGTGGGAGAACTGAAAGGGATACATCCTAATCACTGGTGGCCACTAAATAGGAGGTAATGAGGAGGGGGAGGGGTGCTCCAGCCCAAAAACCTGGTCAGGGCCTATTACAACATACAAGTACATATTTGGGGGGCACACCATACAATGCATTTAAATTCAAGATGGTGCTGCTGTAAGACCTATAAACAGTACAAAATATTTTACAGCGCACACATACAAGAATGACATTTCCTGCAGGGCTAGTTAAAAACACCTGAACACCTGAACATATTCAAAAATACGGGGGTTTGGTCACACTATATGGTCATATAGTGCTAAGCCCACTTACTGCGACAAAGTACCCCGAATTAGTGGGTCCTACACTAGTAATAGAATGGAAGATCCTCTGTCTCAACCATGGGAGCTGAACTCCTCTATGTGGGAGAACTGAAAGGGATACATCCTAATCACTGGTGGCCACTAAATAGGAGGTAATGAGGAGGGGGAGGGGTGCTCCAGCCCAAAAACCTGGTCAGGGCCTATTACAACATACAAGTACATATTTGGGGGGCACACCATACAATGCATTTAAATTCAAGATGGTGCTGCACCCCTCCTCATTACCTCCTATTTAGTGGCCACCAGTGATTAGGATGTATCCCTTTCAGTTCTCCCACATAGAGGAGTTCAGCTCCCATGGTTGAGACAGAGGATCTTCCATTCTATTACTAGTGTAGGACCCACTAATTCGGGGTACTTTGTCGCAGTAAGTGGGCTTAGCACTATATGACCATATAGTGTGACCAAACCCCCGTATTTTTGAATATGTTCAGGTGTTCAGGTGTTTTTAACTAGCCCTGCAGGAAATGTCATTCTTGTATGTGTGCGCTGTAAAATATTTTGTACTGTTTATAGGTCTTACAGCAGCACCATCTTGAATTTAAATGCATTGTATGGTGTGCCCCCCAAATATGTACTTGTATGTTGTAATAGGCCCTGACCAGGTTTTTGGGCTGGAGCACCCCTCCCCCTCCTCATTACCTCCTATTTAGTGGCCACCAGTGATTAGGATGTATCCCTTTCAGTTCTCCCACATAGAGGAGTTCAGCTCCCATGGTTGAGACAGAGGATCTTCCATTCTATTACTAGTGTAGGACCCACTAATTCGGGGTACTTTGTCGCAGTAAGTGGGCTTAGCACTATATGACCATATAGTGTGACCAAACCCCCGTATTTTTGAATATGTTCAGGTGTTCAGGTGTTTTTAACTAGCCCTGCAGGAAATGTCATTCTTGTATGTGTGCGCTGTAAAATATTTTGTACTGTTTATAGGTCTTACAGCAGCACCATCTTGAATTTAAATGCATTGTATGGTGTGCCCCCCAAATATGTACTTGTATGTTGTAATAGGCCCTGACCAGGTTTTTGGGCTGGAGCACCCCTCCCCCTCCTCATTACCTCCTATTTAGTGGCCACCAGTGATTAGGATGTATCCCTTTCAGTTCTCCCACATAGAGGAGTTCAGCTCCCATGGTTGAGACAGAGGATCTTCCATTCTATTACTAGTGTAGGACCCACTAATTCGGGGTACTTTGTCGCAGTAAGTGGGCTTAGCACTATATGACCATATAGTGTGACCAAACCCCCGTATTTTTGAATATGTTCAGGTGTTCAGGTGTTTTTAACTAGCCCTGCAGGAAATGTCATTCTTGTATGTGTGCGCTGTAAAATATTTTGTACTGTTTATAGGTCTTACAGCAGCACCATCTTGAATTTAAATGCATTGTATGGTGTGCCCCCCAAATATGTACTTGTATGTTGTAATAGGCCCTGACCAGGTTTTTGGGCTGGAGCACCCCTCCCCCTCCTCATTACCTCCTATTTAGTGGCCACCAGTGATTAGGATGTATCCCTTTCAGTTCTCCCACATAGAGGAGTTCAGCTCCCATGGTTGAGACAGAGGATCTTCCATTCTATTACTAGTGTAGGACCCACTAATTCGGGGTACTTTGTCGCAGTAAGTGGGCTTAGCACTATATGACCATATAGTGTGACCAAACCCCCGTATTTTTGAATATGTTCAGGTGTTCAGGTGTTTTTAACTAGCCCTGCAGGAAATGTCATTCTTGTATGTGTGCGCTGTAAAATATTTTGTACTGTTTATAGGTCTTACAGCAGCACCATCTTGAATTTAAATGCATTGTATGGTGTGCCCCCCAAATATGTACTTGCACGATTCATACCAGACACCTGTCAGCAATGCTTGCCACTCATCGGGAAAGGAAAAAACACAGTTTTCCTTTCCCGATGAGCGAGCCAGCGCGAGATGTACAGTACCCTGTTGCTGAGAACCAGCGCGAAACACATTCTCGCGGTCAGGTACTGTATGTATACACAAGTTACATTTCACAACTATACAATCCACACAATACACAATTCTATTTGTACTAACGTTCCAACACTGCACTGAGTAATAAACCAAACTCAATTATCTTTAGCTCTTAAAACTCACGAAAAAAATACGAATCACTCTTCTAGCATTCAATATTCTTCATTCATTACCACTTTTACCTGATATCATTCTAAACAATTAAACTTTTGCATATCCATAGAAAAGACTCACCACACTTACAGCCCTTCCGGTTTCTGTGGCGTTATCAGCTGCCTTGTATCTGAGCACTTCTGTCCTGTAGGTTCTATGTGGCTTTTAGGATTACCACACACTTTCTGGGGTGCCAGTTAAAGTAACTGCTGCAATATACAAACTACTATTAATTTGTCTAATCCCTATAGTTAGTTAGTCTATTAAAACTCTGACCACATGTTACTGTTGATATCACAATAATACAAGGTTAGCTATGAAACCAAACACACGGTTTATAAGTAATAAAGTCTTATTTATTTCCCAAGGAAATAAGAAAGCTAACATGAAATACTAGAGAAAGATATTACAAACACAGACCAACAATCAGAACATATAATACAAGAACATCATAGATACTTATCACAAGCCCCTCTGTGAGGCTTGTTTCTTCCAGTTATGCTCAGATGTTGAAGAGAGGGCCACAGCCATGAGGCTTAGGCCCAAGCCATGATCCAAAGGGGAAGGGGCTATTTCTCTTCCTTGCTCAGTCTTTTATACTTCGATCATACACCATTCAAACCCAACCCAATTGCCATCCCATCTAGGCTTTTGACGAATCACAGTATTTATGGGGCAGTCCTTCTCAACAGATTATATCACTGTCTGTGCTGCTGTACTTTGGCCTATAGGGACAGCATTGTCCATGTCAATCTTTAGGTGCCTGTCGATCCTTTGATCTTTGTCACCCACCGTCATCAATCATCCTGTCAGCCATGGCCCCTTTCAAGTTTGCGTTATAGCAATAGACGGTCAGGAGCCAAGAGCTGAGAAACGACATTCCAGACCGTCCCCAGGAAAGCAAATGCTTGGTTGTATCAACCAGAAAGAAACCCTTTTAAAACCATGGAATTGCAAGGATTAGCCTGGGTGATCTTTGGGAATAGGAAACAGATATGTAACGGATTTATGACAGATCCAATTCAAACTCTGGATAATAAATATGACACTAGACCATGTTGCTATCCAACACTTGGTCTCATCAGACCACAGGACATGGTTCCAGTAATCCATATCCTTAGTCTGCTTGTCTTCAGCAAACTGTTTGTGGGCTTTCTTGTGCATCATCTTTAGAAGAGTCTTCCTTCTGGGACGACATCCATGCAGACCAATTTGATGCAATGTGCGGTTTATGGTCTGAGCACTGACAGGCTGACCCCCCACCCCTTCAACATCTGCAGCAATGCTGGCAGCACTCATATGTCTATTTCCCAAAGACAACCTCTGGATATGACGCTGAGCATGTGCACTCAACTTCTTTGGTCGACCATGGCGAGGCCTGTTCTGAGTGGAACCTGTCCTGTTAAACCGTTGTATGGTCTTGGCCACTGTACCGCAGCTCAGTTTCAGGGTTTTGGCAATCTTCTTATAGCCTAGGCCATCTTTATGTAAAGCAAAAATTTTTTTTTTCAGATCATCAGAGAGTTCTTTCCATGAGGTGCCATGTTGAACTTTCAGTGACCAGTATGAGAGAGTGAGAGCGATAACACCAAATTTAACACGCTTGCTCCCCATTCACACCTAAGACCTTGTACCACTAATGAGTCACATGACACCGAGGAGGAAAAATGGCTAATTGGGCCCAATTTGGACATTTTCACTTAGGGGTGTACTCACTTTTGTTGCCAGCAGTTTAGACATTAATGGCTGTGTGTTGAGTTATTTTTAGGGGACAGTAAATTTACACTGTTATACAAACTGTACACTCACTACTTTACATTGTAGCAAAGTGTCATTTCTTCAGTGTTGTCACATGAAAAGTTATAATAAAAGATTTACAAAAATGTGAGGAGTGTAGTCACTTTTGTGAGATACTGTATCCTACTTTTGAAGGCCCTGGAGCACCAGGACAATGGAATTGCCCACAAAATGACCCAATTTTGGAAAGCAAACACCCCAACATATAATCTAGGAGGCATAATGAGTCTTTTGAATGGTTCATTTTTTTCCAGAAGTTTTTGGAAAATGTGGAAAAAAAATGAAACCGCATTTTTTTTACAATGTTAAAATGGCTTTACGTGACTATCAGCTCCTCCCTTCTAGACGCGTATTGGCCAATCACAGGCCTACTGAGATGTACTGAGGAAGGCCTGTGATTGGCCGATACGCGTCTAGAAGGGAGGAGCTGATAGTCACGTTCAGCCAGGCACAGTGTATGTGGACACGGCGGTGCTACTCTGGAGGTTTTTATGTGATTTTAAAAGTTTTTATCTTGTAAGTGCAACTTGTCTGTTTAAGGGCTTTGAATAAATTTGTATACGGAGAACACTATGGTCTCTATACTTATTATTCACATGTCCTGAACTCATGGAATCTTGAGCCAAGCTGGGAGATGATCCTCTTCTTTGGATATTAATGAGCTGAGTTACCATTAAGAAAAGAGCCATCTGGATTACCCACCATTGATTGGGAAGAGGAAGTGAGAGCAAAGAGCTCGTGGGGAGATCCCCATATGAGTTTTGACTCATCTGGGAGGTGAGCGCACATTTTTACTGGTGGTGGTGTGCACTCCTTTTGAGGACGAACAATCACCGTGGTGGAATTGTGTGGATACACTGATCACAAGAAGAGTTTTTCATGTTTTATTTCTTCATTTTATGGACTATTCATTATATGTAGGATTTATTTATTTTAGAGATTTGCACTTTATATTTATAATTTTACACACAGCGCTACATTTATTTATTTACTAGCACCTTCAGGCGTTCTACGTGCATAAAATTACACATCTCATTTCTCAACCACCCATTACACTTTTGAAGGCCCTGGAGCACCAGGACAATGGAATTGCTCGTAAAATGATCCCTTTTTGGAAAGCAAACACCCCAACATATAATCTATGAGGCATAATGAGTCTTTTGAAAGGTTCACTTTTTCCAGAAGTTTTTGGAAAATGTGGAAAAAAAATGAAAACGCATTTTTTTTACACAAAGTTTACCATTTATACGATATTTCCAACACATAGCATGTACATAGCAAAAACGACACCCCAAAATACATTCTGCTACTCCTCCTGAGTATGGTGATACCACATATGTGAGACTTTTACACAGCCTGGCTACATACAGAGGCCCAATATCCAAGTAGCACCGTCAAGCGTTGTAGGAGCATAAATTACACATATAATTTCCTGACAACCTATCATTTTTGAAGGCCCTTCATATTTCTAACACATAGTATGTGCATATCCAGAATTACACTCCAAAATAAATTATATTGAGGAAAGGGTAAAAAAAGTATTACCTGTGGTTTTAGAGGAGAGAATTGGTCCAGGCAGGTGTGTCCACAGAGGAGAGAATTGGTCCAGGCAGCAGGCAGGGATCTGCTTAGCGACAACAATAGTAATTATCCAGGCAGCAGGCAGGAATATTGTCTTAAAATAAAATAAATATGTGGCGCTAACTAAAGGGTAACAATAAATCAAATATCACAAAAGTACTGTGACTGAAATGTGTAGCTAATAATAATTCTTCAATGTGACATCAAGTGGCTAACAGGATAATAAGTGTAAAAATACATTTAATAAACCCAATAGAACTCATAAAGTGCAAAAAGTGAAAAAAAAATGTAAAAAAATAGAAAAAAATCGCATATAGTGAAAAAAATTTGCATGAATAAAAAAAATTGCATAAATAGGTCCAAAAGTGTATATATACAGTCAGTGAATCCAATAAAACTCATAAAGCACATAAAAATGAAGAAAATCGCATATCATGAAGAAAATCTCAAAGTGAAAAAAGTTGCATAAAGTGCAAAAAAACGCATAAAGCGCGAAAAAGTGCAAGAAAAGCGCTAATTAAATTAATTAAAGTGCATAGTCCAACAAGTGCAATCTTCATATAACAGTTCATGCTGAGAAAACAGAAGTGCATGTGTGGAAAATGATCGTTTTCAAATTCCTCCAATCATCAACAATCCGTGGTGCGCCACGCGATTCCCCCAGCCTCCCACCTCTATTAAAGACCCCTACGGGTCAAATTAAGCCTGCAGTCTGGAAGTAGATATGATCCAACAATCGATCAATCTCCTCCGATCGTCCCAGGACTGGCAGGTCTCTGGTGGAAGGCTTCAGGCTTGGCAAGTAAGGTGGGGGCATGCAATATAAAGGAATAACCCCATTGTGTAGTAATCCAACACAGTTTTATTAAAAACAACGTAGTAACTTACATTAAAGAACTGGATAAACAGGACAGAGTACTTCCAGTCTCAGCAGCGACCAGAAGTGACGACACCTGACTCCCTATTTTATTGCTTTTTTGTGTGGAAACACTTTTTGTATGTTTGGCGGCTTCTCTCATTCTTAATCTATTTCTTTTTTTCACTTTGGTTTTGCGCACTTGTTCCCCCCTCTTTTTCAGGAATATTGTCTATAGTCAGCACAAGGATATTGTCAGCACAGCCAAAGCATTTGTCCATAGGAATAATCCAGGCAGAGACAGCCAGCACAGCCATAATATTGGTCCTGGTACACTGTTACCTGCAGACACTAATTTTTGTACCGCTCTCCAGCCCTTCATAAACATACTGCCTCTTGCTACAACTAATTAATTTCATAGTCCAGGTAGCAGGCAGAGGTATGGTCAGTTCATGTGGCAGGAAGAGGCATGATGGCAGTAAGTCAGCAGCAGGCTGAGGACCGCAATAAGGTAAGACCTGGGTAGAGGGTTCACCCACTCAAATCTCTATGAAGCCTCCGGACTCGAGACCCTAATCCGGAAATTACGAAACCCGGAGAAAACAAAAAAATAGTTTTCTCCATCTGGAAAAACAATTCTGGAGCCCCTCACATATGTGAGACCCCTGTGTACTACAGTAGCAGGGCAATAGATCAGTCCAAGTGGTAGGCAAAAGCATAGTCGATAAAACAGGCCATGGTCAGTTCACGTGCAAGCAGGCCAAACAGGGGACAGAAGCGTAGTCGATAAAACAGGCCAGGTTCAGTTCATGTAGAAGGCAGTGGCATGGTTATTTGAGGAAGTATGGAAAATGGCCAGCACAGATGATGGAAATGGGGAAATGGTTAAAACTATGGGCTTATATTTTAGGGAAGTGTGGAAAAGTCTGAAGCATTCACCAATGCAAAGACCGGGGTGGGAGAGACACTGGGGACAATGAAGCTGGTATGTTTTTGAAAACCTCTTTTGGTGCATACGTGACATCTTTTTGGGCATCTTTGGCCTGCTTCAGATGGTGGAATGTTGTCCGGGAAGTGGCGCTCATGAAGTTGGCTAACAGCCTCAGAGCGAAGGTCTTCTGGGGGGTCTTTGTTGGTAGATGATGGACGTGACAACTTCTTGAATGAATTTTAGGAAGGGGGTGGGACTTTCCGTAGATTTGGTGTAGATAATGTATGCGTTATAAATGGCCAAATAGATGAGATATATTGCAACTTTCTTGTACCAGAAATGGGACCTCCTTATTGACAAATAGGGCTGAAGCCTTGATCATGGAAATCCACCCCCCCCATGTAGAGATTGTAATCTTGGACACAAGTTACATAGTTACAAGTCCATCAAGTCCACCCTGTGCGTGTGATTATATGTCAGTATTACATTGTATATCACTGTATGTTGCGGTCGTTCAGGTGCTTATCTAATAGTTTCTGGAAACTATTGATGCCCCCCCACTGATCTCTGTTGTGGGGTCACCAGTATGGTATTTGTATATTGAAATCATATCCCCTCTCAAGGGTCTCTTCTCCAGAGAGAATAAGTTCAGTGCTCGCAACCTTTCCTCATAACTAATATCCTCCAGGCCCTTTATTAGCTTTGTTGTCCTTCTTTGTACTCGCTTCATTTCCAGTACATCCTTCCTGAGGACTGGTGCCCAGAACTGGACAGCATACTCTAGGTGCGGCCGGACCAGAGTCTTGTAGAGTGGGAGAATTATCGTTTTATCTCTGGAATTAATCCCCTTTTTAATGCATGCCAATATCCTGTTTGCTTTGTTAGCAGCAGCTTGGCATTGCATGCCATTTCTGAGCCTATCATCTACTAGGACCCCCAGGTCCTTTTCCATCCTAGATTCCCCCAGAGGTTCTCCCCCCAGTATATAGATTGCATTCATATTTTTGCAACCCCAAATGCATTATTTTACATTTTTCTACACTGAACCTCAATTGCCATGTAGTTGCCCACCCCATTAAATTTGTTCAGATCTTTTTGCAACATTTCTACATGCTGCGGAGAAGTTATTGCTCTGCTTAGCTTAGTATTGTCCGCAAATACAGAGATTGAACTGTTTACCCCATCCTCCATCCCCATCCTCCAGGTCATTTTTGAACAATTTAAACAGGATTGGTCCCAGCACAGAACCCTGGGGGACCCCACTACCCACCCCTGACCATTCCGAGAACTCCCAATTTATCACCACCCTCTGAACTCGCCCTTGTAGCCAGTTTTCAATCCATGTACTCACCCTATGGTCCATGCCAACTGACCTTATTTTGTAGAGTAAACATTTATGGGGAACTGTGTCCAATGCTTTTGCAAAATCCAGATACACCACGTCTATGGGCCTTCCTTTATCTAGATGCAACTCACCTCCTCATAGAAGGTTAATAGATTGGTTTGGCAAGAACGATTCTTCATGAATCCATGCTGATTACTGCTAACAATACCGTTCTCATTACTAAAATCTTGTATATAGTCCCTTATAATCCCCTCCAAGAGTTTGCATACTATTGATGTTAGGCTAACTGGTCTGTAATTCCCAGGGATGTATTTTGGGCCCTTTTTAAATACTGGTGCTACATTGGCTTTTCTCCAATCAGCTGGTACCATTCCAGTCAGTAGACTGTCAGTAAAAATTGGGAACAATGGTCTGGCAATTACTTGAGTTCCCTAAGTACCCTCGGGTGCAAGCCACCTGGTCCCGGTTAATTATTATTGTTAAGTTTCCCAAGTCTAATTTTAATTCTGTCCTGTGTTAACCATGGAGGTGCTTCCTGTGATGTGTCATGAGGATAAACACTGCAGTTTTGGTTACTGAAGCCCTTTCGATTCCCTTGTGAAGATTGAGGAGAAGAATAAATTCAATACCTTCACCATCTCCCCATCCATTGTAACCAGATGTCCTTTCTCACTCTTTATAGGGCCAATATGGTCTGTCCTCCCTTTTTTACTGTTTACATACTTAAAGAATTTCTTGGGATTTTTTTTGCTCTCCTCCGTCCTTATTGCACCCTTACATTTCTTGTTGCATTCTTTATAAAGTCTGAATGCTGATGATGATCCCTCAACCTTGTATTTTTTGAAGACCTTCTCCTTTGCTTTTATATGCATTTTTACATTGGAGTTAAGCCATCCAGGACTTTTGTTCGCATTTTAAATTCATTACCCGCATTGGCTAATGCCCTTATTTAATATGCTCTTTATGCAAACCCATCTCTACTCCATGTTCTTTGTTCCTAAGGTTTTATCCCAATTTATGCCTTCTAGCAAGGTTTGTAGTTTAGGGAAGTTGGCTCTTTTGAAATTCAGTGTCTTTGTATTCCCCTTATGTTTCCTATTTGTGTGATTTATACTGAAGCCAATTGACCTGTAATCGCTGTTACCTAAATTGCCCCGTATTTCCACATCTGTGATCAGGTCTGTATTGTTGGTAATAAGTAGATCCAGTAACGCTTTATTTCTAGTTAGTGCATCTACCATCCGACCCATAAAATTGTCCTGCAAGACATTTAGGAACTGATGAGCCTTAGATGAATGCGTGGTTCCCTCCGCCCAGTCTATGTCTGGATAATTAAAATCCCCCATTATGAGAACACTTCCCATCCTTGCTGGTAATCCAAATTGTGATAGGAGATCTGTCTCCCCTTCCTCCTTCAGGTTAGGGGGCCTATAGCATACTCCCATTATTATTTTCCCCTTAGCTTCATCCCTTTGGAGCTCTACCCATAAGGATTCCACCTCCTCCCTAGCTCCCTTAGTGATGTCATCTCTCACATTCACTTATACATTATTTTTGATATATAGGCATACCCCTCCCCCTTTTTTACCCTCTCTATCCTTGTGATAAAGGGTATACTCTTGAATGGTTGCCAGTCAATCATGAGAGCTGTTGAACCAGGTCTCTTAAATTCCCACAAAATCCAAATCCTCCTCCTACTACAGTATCTCTGATGGCTGTGTGATGGGTGGCAGGTGACGGTCACTACACACTGCAACTGCCCACAGTACATCTGAGGGAAAGGTCATGCAATGTGCAACCATTAGTTATTAACTAAATTGTTGTAAATTGTGATTGAAAGCTAGTTGACAGTGGTTGAAACACCCCAAATTGACTAAACTAATTTGTCAAACATGCATTTATTTGTTACTCAGATACCTACACATTTCTAAGGTATTGCCCCACTGAATGGCTCAACTTAAAGGATATCTAAACCCAAGAATAAACATTTATTATAGTTCTACATTACTTTTCCTTTTTCAGGCAAAGAACATTTTCAGCAAGTACGGAAAATACCTTTTGATCTTGCCAGAAATGTAGTGGTGCCACTTCCTGTGAAATGAAGCAATACACCAAACAATATTATCTTCATGTACTGGGGTGAGATTTCTGAAGGTGCTATCTAGAAGGCATCAAGGTCCATCTGAAGCTTCAGCTGAGGGGCTTATTTATAAAAGCTCAGTCCTAGTGTTCGTTTGAATATGGAGAAGCTCACTGGAGAGCACCAGGAGGAAGTTAGAGGAGAAGTGTCCAGCTGCCTTATGGCAGTGTGAGGTTTTGTCTCCCTCACTGGAGAGGGCCGGTGGATATTAAAATGAAAAAATCGGTGAATCTGTGGCTGAGTGAGTAACTGATGCTGGTGCTAGAAGTTAGTGACTGTGTGCAGTTCTATTCTGGGCCATTGGGAAAAAGTTCTAGTCTGCTGCCAGCACTAGATTCTGTGGGACATTTTTGTGTAGCTCAGTAAGCTAATGAAAAGTTCTCCATCTGGGGTATCCCATGCTCCCTCACCCCATCCAAGTGCTATGTTCCAATAAAACTCAAAAAAGATACCCCTAGACTGTTTTTTTTTTGAGTCAGGAAAAGATTGGAGAAAATGCTATGTGCCTGGCTGTATGTGTCCTAACTGGCGTCTAAAGGAAATCTTGGTTAGCTTGACATGGCACTGCTCCCAAACCATAAGTGACAGGGACACTAAACTTGGGGAGCACCGAGAGGGGACCCAGGACTACAACATATCCGATTTTGGGGTCGGTCAGCTTGCCTAGGTAATCTACCATGTCTTAGTCCTGGGTCCCCAAGTTTGGTGTCCCTGTCACTTTGTGTCATGGTTCGGGAGCAGTGCCATGTCAAGCTGACCAAGATTTCCCATAGACGCCAATGTTAAAAACCGGGAGCAGTGCCATGTCAAGCTGACCAAGATTTTCCATAGAGCTAGTGTATTTACATGCATTGAGAAGTGAAAAAAGGTATTACTTCACTTTAAGTACATTTTCGTTTTACATAAATGCTCTGGTCCCATTGTGTACCTAAACGTGGGGTATGCCTGTTCATACCTTATGATGCCATCAATTGGTCTCTGTGCTTCTCTTTGTGCTTCAGGCAAATCATGCAGTGGATGAGGCCAGCAGAGTGCTGTACATAGCTTCCTGAAAACATTACAGCACCCTGCCTCAGTACTTCTCTCAAGAGCCCTCAGCCCTGTTGGAGAAATGTAGTAAATATCAAAATGTCTTGCTGGCCAGGTGTCAGTCTGGTGGAGTGGGCATGTCTAGGCAGACTGCATTTGCATGCAGATTGCCCTATGTAACATTCACATGTGATGCTGAGCCCCCATGACCGAAATAACTTGAAAAGTGATGGTAAAGGTTTGTTTTTCTTTTTTTTTTATAACAAACATGTTGTACTTACCTGCTCTGTGCAAGGGTTTTGCACAGAGCAGCACCAAACCTCCTTTTCAGGGGTGCCCCGGCAGCGCTCCTGGCTCCTCCTCTTCATTGGGTGCCCCCAAGGAGAGCCGCTTTCTATGGGGGCACCAGAGCGGGCGCGTTCACGAGTCCTGCTGCTGCGTTCATTGTAACAGACAGCAGGACTCTGCCCCGCCCTCAGCTCTGTGTCACTGGATTTGATTGACAGCAGCGGGAGCCAATGGCTCTTGCTGCTATCAATCTTTCCAATGAGGACAGAGACAGCCGCTGGGCTCGTGCTCATTGCTGGAAATAAAATAAAAGGGGGGGGGTCCGGGGGTCAGCTGAAGCACAGAAGGTTTTTCACCTTAATGCATAGAATGCATTAAGGTGAAAAACCATGAGACTTTACAACCACTTTAAATATGAATGAAAGTGGTGGACCAGGCTTAGTCATGCTGGAAATTAGATAGAATGTTTTTGACTTGCTGCAGTTTCTAATGCACACTATGAGAAGCTCACAGCGTGAAGTGAAATTTGAGTAAGCAAATTCAGCATAGGATAGGAGCTTGTACAACTGTAAAGGACTGAAGGTAGGGCAGGAGTTCAGCTTTAAAAACAGTTTCCCCAGGTACAAAAACATGTGGAAAAATACAATACCCATTGATTCAAAATTGTATGTATTGTGTATGTATACTTTGAATACATTAAAGAGGAAGTAAAGTCTTCCTTTTTAATTGTACCTACAGGTCAGCCTATAATAAGGCTCCGTTTAGGAGATGTCGTGCATACTAGCTCATTATGCCTTTTGTCTTACAGGGTTTTTTTTTGGTTGTTTTTTTTTTTGGGGGGGCGTTTACAACTTCTTTAACGTATCAGTTTATCACTAATGTCAAGCAAGGGCACAAATGGGACTGAAACACACCAGTATAGGAATCCCTACTTTTGTGAAAGTGGTTGTTATTTTCAGCTACATTCAATGGGATTTGAAAATGAATGTGACATAATAGAAATAAAGATCCTCATCTTTGTTTTAAAGATTTTTGAATTTAACCTAAAGAATAATTTAAAAAAGAAACTCTACCATTAAATATACAGTTTCGCATACAGAATCTAGACAGAGAGCTAACACTTTCCATGAACCTACCTTAAAACAAAACTTTTTTTGCTGCAGATTGAGGGGACCACTGGAAACCAACAATTGTGAGACAATTAACACTTGTAATGAATATGTATATAATTCACAGCACAGTTCAAAGTGATAATAAGCCCTCACAATAAAAGAAACAATCCTTAGCCCTCATTCACATTGAATGCGGCTTTGAAATCGCGCCACTTCATCTGAAATCGCATGATTTCAAAGCAGCATGTCAGTGCGACTTGGAAGACTTGGAAGACATCTGTGCAAGCCTCACACAAAATTGCCAAAAGTAGTGTAGGAACTACTATTTCAAATCGACGCCACACCGCAAAGCCAGCGTTGCACCGATTTTAACAGTGCCATTGCCAGCAAGAGGGTGTGACTTGTCATGCGATTTGACAGGTCATAACGCATGACATGTCGCTCTGATGTGAACAGAGGCTTAGTAACCTATTTGTTAAAATGATTACCTTATCAATTGCAACTTTCAATGCTGCTGGCTCCTGCTCTCCCAGTACTGCTTCATCGAACTTCAGTTCTTTACAGGAAAGATTTAACAGTGGGCAGTGCAGTCCCCAGTCAGTCTTTTAGCTTGGAGAAGGGTGGAAGAGAAGGAGGGAGGAGAAGGTAAGTGCCTTTGCCATCCTAGGCTATATGTTTCTATTGATGTACACAGTGTAGGGACAAACAACTCTAGTCCATGCATGCATGGGTGACTCCACAGAATGCTGCAAAACAAAGGAGCCACCCTGAAACAGGAAACCTGGAGCAGCAGTTATGGCACCATCAGAGGTCAGGAGTATTGGTGTCAGTGGGGGTAGTATGTCCTTTACCTTAGGGCCAATGAAAAACCAATGCCCTTACATTGATGTTACTGGGAGTAGTATGTCCCTGACATCAGTGTCAGTGGAAAACGAATGCCCCTTACATTGGTGTCAGTGGGACAATAATTCCTCTTATATCAGTCACTGGGGATAAAATGCCATCTCTTACATTTGTCACAGTGGATTAAAATAATGTCCATTGCATTTCTTTCTATAGATGCCATATCCTCTTTACATTGGCATCAGTGGGAAAATAATTTCCCTTAAATTGGTCACAGTGGATAAAATAATGCCCCTTACAGTTGCCACAGTGTATTAAAATAATGCCCCTTGCATTACATTCAATGGATATCATGTGCCCTGTTCTGTTCCCACTACGCGTTTACCTGTGTGTAGCTTGACATGCAGCTAAGCCCTCCTTTTCTGCAGCAAGCCAGACTGGATGTCAGGGTGGGGTGAAACTGCAATGCTGCCTTAAAGGGGATGCAAACAGATGCAAGTTTTTAGTCCAACATGTGCTCTGATAGCTGGTTTCTTCCTTCAATCTCCTCTATGAGCTCCCAGGATGCACCTATTTTATTTCCTTAGACTGAAGAATGATGAGAACTTTTGTTAAAGCTGAACAGTTTCTAGTTTCTACAATTTACCATTGGCTCCATCTTGTGGTCAAATCTGATTATTGCAGATTTGACCACAAGATGGAGCCAATGGTAAATTAGCTGGAGGCAGAACATGTTCCTTACATTGGTGTCAGTGCGAAAACAACACCCCTGAAACTGGAGTCAGCACCGGCAAAAACCATCCCTCTCTACTGGATTAGATGCAACTAGTGGTGGTGAGCTGTACTGCGTGGGAAGTATAGTCAACTAACTGTGATGTGTTCTGAAGCTATTGTGATGCAACAGGTAAGAGCAGTGGACTCTTTCTTATAGTAAAATGTCTTTAGATAAGCTTTATTTGGACATATGTGCCTTTATGGCACTTACCTCCGTCAAGATGAAACAAGAAGCAATCTTTCAGATATTATTTCTCAGCTGTTGATGATCTGTGTGATGGTAGAGGTGTAATGGATGGAGATCAGCAGGAGGAACCAGTGGATGGAGATCAGCAGGAGGAACCAGTGAAGAACCCAGAAAATCAACACTTCTACTGAACTGAGCAACATTCTAGCAAGATTGGGAGCTGGAAAGGTAAGTATTCTCCCTCGTATTTTGGAGGTTCACTTGTTTTGAAAACTCATATGTCATGAGTGAGTCATATTAGAGAATAATCCAGCATTTTGAGAAACACAAGGGCAATCTTCCAGTAGGAACACTTGCTCCACTGTCAGCTATCTAAAAGGGATTTCCCTCACTTTGGAGAGATTTCCCCTTTCTCATGTTATGTTTTTGATACAAGAAGTAAAGGGAAACCTTCCCATTTGGACACAGACAACAAAAGCAAAACTAGACAGTGATTCTGATCATTCTCGACTCTATAAAAAAAAAGTTTGGCCTTTACTTAACTTAACTCTGCCTGAAGTGATTTACTAAAGCATAGTCTTAGCCATTTGACATGACACTGAATGTATTTCCATAATTTTCATATTGACAAATGCATTCACATTTAGTGATAGGTTTAATTGTAATGTAATTTTAACTATTAACAACAAGCATTTATTAAAAGAAAAAAAAAGTACCTGACTAATTCCCCTGTTAAAAAATAAAAATAAAAAAAAAGTGTGTTAACAGACGCATTTAAATTATCTGTGTAAAACCACAAGATTCCCTACAGGCTTGTGCACACTAAACGTGCCACTTTTATTAGGTTCCTGTCGTGTTAACATGGGAATTCATTGCATGTGTGTGTCATGAGATCATTAGCAGCCTCAGTTCTTTCCTATTGCTCTTATCATTAGAACCTGTGCTATGGCCATTGTGGGCTGTGGGGTCTGCAAGCAATTAAAGGTGATGCTATGAGTGATTCCCCCAAGGGAACTCATAAAAAACATGGAATTAATTATTTCAGGATCCTGAAAAATGTATAGAATAGAGGAGGGGGATTTACGTGGGATCACACTTAACCCCTTCTCAGCCTCTGGGTATAAATTCCACAGTTTTCAATATCTACCACTCTATGAACTGTCCTCCATTTTTATTGGATATTACACACTTGATTATTTATTGCCTAACATTCACTTATTTAAAGACACAATGTTCATGTTCATGCATCAACCAAGCTTGAATTGTTTAGCATACAAATAAAATTATTTTATAATACAGTGCATAGAGCAACAATGATGTGTAATGAATGGCAACCCATAGCAACTAGTTAGATTTTATTTTTCATTTGTTTACAGGTAATAAAACCATATATACACATACAATGAGTGCGCATCCACACAAATAAAAGTACACAAACATCAAGTGAAAACGTCTTTAAAAAAAAACAGTCCAGGAACAAGTGAAAACATTCAACTATCCACCAACTCCATGAATGTATCTTGAAGAAATGACCAAGACACTCATGTCCTTCACCACAAATAAGGTTGGCATCTTCCCAAATATGAAAGATCGCTACCACAGAGATCAGCCAGGCATGTAATTACCAGACCTCCAGACATTCATCAATGGCAATAGTAAGACACCCATTTCCAGTTTCAGTGAGTCCAATGATCAGCATGTCAGATAAGGTCACATACGCACTCATGGAGGAGAACAGAAGCCACACATAGTGTAAAACCACCAAACAATTTATTAAAACAGTAGACAGGTACTTTTACTTGCAGAGGAAAATAAAATATAGCATGTACTACATAGTTGCCAACATTGTAAAAAAAAAATGTGGGACACTTTTGTGGCTGTAGGTGGAGCCGTACAATAATTAGGGGTGGGGCATTCGTTTGTAGGCGTGGCTTGGGAAAAATATACAAGTGGGGCACGCTTGCGCACCACTGCGAAAAATGGGCGTGGTTTACGCGACATAGTGGGCGTGGCTTGAATGGGCGTGGCTCAAGAGGGTGTGGTTAGAGTCTGAGATGAATGAGGGATGGAGAGAGAGAGAGGGGGAGAGGGTGAGAGGGGGAGAGGGATTAGAGGGGGAGAGGGGGAGAGGGAAATGACGGGACAGCAGCCCCAGATCCTACACAATAAAAATATGTGTATTCTAGAAAGTTTAACAATCAGCAGATAAAGATACTCCAAACACCTGGTGTTAGCACTTCAATCATCCCGGCACCATGGTTGTTATGGTGTCAGGATGATTGAAGTGCATTATTTCTATTATTACATTGTAATATAAAATTAAATAATTCAACTCACCATAATGCAGAATCAGTGGGATCCCTGAGCGTGTCACTAGCCACGTCGCCTGCCACCAGCCGTCCGTCCTTGCGTCAGATGTCCCAGCAGAGTCCGTCCTAGCATCAGGTGCCCCAAGCGGAGCCCCCCTTACATCAGATGTCCCCAGCGGAGCCCCCCTCACACCAGGAGTCCCCAGCGGAGCCCCCCCTCACACCAGGAGTCCCCAGCGGAGCCCCCCCTCACACCAGGAGTCCCCGGCGGAGCCCCCCTCACACCAGGAGTCCCCAGCGAAGCCCCCATCACACCAGGAGTCCCCGGCGGAGCCCCCCCTCACACCAGGAGTCCCCGGTGGAGCCCCCCCTCACACCAGGAGTCCCCGGCAGAGCCCCCTCTCACACCAGGAGTCCCCAGCGGAGCCCCCCCTCACACCAGGAGTCCCCGGCGGAGCCCCCCTCACACCAGGAGTCCCCGGCGGAGCCCCCCCTCACACCAGGAGTCCCCAGCAGAGCCCCCCTCACATCAGGTGTCCCCAGAGGAGCCCCCCTCACATCAGGAGTCCCCGGCGGAGCCCCCCTCACATCAGGTGTCCCCGGCGGAGCCCCCCCTCACATCAGGTGTCCCCGGCTGAGCCCCCCCTCACATCAGGTGTCCCCGCCAGAGCCCCCCCTCACATCAGGTGTCCCCAGAGGAGCCCCCCTCACATCAGGTGTCCCCGGCAGAGCCCCCCTCACATCAGGTGTCCCCGGCAGAGCCCCCCTCACATCAGGTGTCCCCAGTGGAGCTCCCCCTCACATCAGGTGTCCCCGGCAGAGCCCCCCCTCACATCAGGTGTCCCCAGTGGAGCCCCCCCTCACATCAGGTGTCCCCAGTGGAGCCCCCCTCACATTAGGTGTCCCCAGTGGAGCCCCCCTCACATCAGGTGTCCCCAGTGGAACCCCCCCTCACATCAGGTGTCCCCGGCGGACCCCCCCCTCACATCAGGTGTCCACATTTACCGGGACACCACAAATTCGGGAATGGCATCCAAGTCCTGGGAATGTCCCAGGAAATCCGGGACAGTTGGCAACTATGGTACTAATGCCTTGCTGCTGGCCACACAGTGAGCGTGTTGGCATCACAAGGTAAGTTGTGGGGCTTAACTTGACATCAGCACGCTCACCGTGTGGTCAGTGGTGAGGCATCAGTACATGCTCTGACATGCTTTTACCTCTACACAACTTTTGATAATAGGTATTCCTCTTTCCCATCATAAAAAGTTGTGAGTTATGAGAATAACTGTGAAAAAAATTACTCCCTAAACCCACAAGTGCTCATTTAGCACTACTTTTCCTTTGTATTGGCTTTTCCAAACAATAATGCAATATTAACCTCCTTAGTGGTATTCCCGAGTGTGGCTCTGGGTGAATTTTCAGTACCAAAAGCGGTAACCCCGAGCCACACTCGGGATCACAACGCAGGATCCAGGCAAAGTTACTTACCTTGTCCCTAAGATCTTGCGATGTCTCCCCGCTTTGTGTGCGAGCCGTGTCTCCGCTCGATCTATCACAGTGCATGCAGTTTTATATTATATATACAGTTCTTCCTGCCTGGAAACTTGAGATTGTCCATAGCAACCAAAAAGTGTCCCTTTACCTCAAAAGCGGTTTTAGACCAGCTAGAAAACAGCGATAATAAATTAGAATCACTTGCAGAATTGAGCGATAGTGATTTGTGGGGAAATTCGTCATCAAACACTGAAAGTAATGACAGCGACAATTCTGCAACTGAGCAAATTTCAAAAAATTATTTACAGTTATTTATTATATTACAATTTATGATTTCGCGTTTCAAACTTTATCATACTCCGGATGTCTACTAGACTCTTGTTTGGACAGATTTAAGTGTGTTATTCCTAAGAATTATAGGCCTACAACAGACATCCCAACCTGCAAAAACTAATTTCAAGGAGGTGGCATCCACCTCCCACCCCCGTGGCAAAGTGTGGGCATGGCTTAAATTGCACTACATATTGGGCGTGGCTTAAAGGGGGTGTGGTTTAATAGTCTGAGATGACCTACATAGTGCAGTATGCAGTAATGTTAAATAGGGAATGTACGGTGCGGAGTGTACAGCAGTGAGTAGTATGTGTAGGAGAGGAGTGTGGAGTGTATGGAGGTGGCTAGTATGTGCAGTAGATGATTGCAGAGTGTATGTAAGTGGGTATAATGTGCAGGTGAGGAGTGTGGAGTGTACAGCGGTGGGTAGTATGTGCAAGATGGTGTCAGTAGGGCAGTGGAAATTGTCAGTAGTTCTTTATTTTTATTATTATTTCTTTACAATTTTATTTTTTTTTTTTACATTTTTTCAAAATGCTTTTTAGGGGCCAGTGGATGGTGTCAGTCGGGCAGTATACAGTGTCAAAATTTATTTTATTTTTACTATTTTTTTTACATTTTTATTTTTTTAATTATATTTTACAATTTTATTTTTGGGGTTGGGGGGTAGCGGACGGTGTCAGTACAGCAGTGGATGGTATCAGTAGTGTCTTTTTTTTTACAATTTAATTTGTTTTAAATTTTTTTCACAATGCTTTATGGTTGGAGGGAGTTGGGGCAATGTTGGTAGGGCTGGTGGAGTGGTGTCAGTAATTTTTCATTTATATATTTTTTTACAATTTTATTTTTTATAATTTGTTTACAGTTTAATTATTTAATATTTATTTCATTTTTTTTTTTGTATCTGTTGGGGGGGGGTCTTTGGTGAGAAATTAGGGGTCTAAACAGACCCCTGACATCTCCCATTTGAGACAGAGAAAGGGACTGAGGACACATATTCCCCAGTCCCTTTCAGTACTGAATGGAGAGGAGTAAACACAGGTTACTCTGCTCAGTTTTCACAGGACACAGGAGCGATCTCGCTCACTGTGTCCCATTCAGAAAAGGAAGGGACCAGTATATGACAGATCTACTGGTCCTTTCCTCTGCTCTCCATCCTGACATCCCCCACAGCAGCCGGCGGGAGAGGAGAGGAGGGAACCGGATGCGGGGGAGGAGGGGGGTGGAGGAAATGGAGCCAGAGGAGGAGGACACGGGGTGGAGGACATGGAGCCAGAGGAGGAAGAGGCGGGGTGGAGGACATGGAGCCAGAGGAGGAGGACATGGAGCCTGAAAAGAAGGACATGGGGGCCGGAGAAGGACAGGAAACAGCTGGGAATGATCGGGAGGGACAGCTGTGAGCACCGATCTGTGTAGCCGCGGGAGGGAGAGGAGACGATGATGCTGTCAGCTGAAAAGCTATACAGGGAGATCGGTGCTCACAGCTGTCCTCTGCCACATCGATCATCCCCGGCTGTGATGCTGGGGAGCATTCCATGTGTGCAGAGTGGGGATGATACCCCACTGCCGTCCAGGATCGGCCCTGCGTTCGGGAGATCGCGCGGCACTGGCGGTATGTGCGGGAACTGCAGCCAAAATGCGGGAGTCTCACTTCTCAGGAGACTTGGGAAGTCTGCTACAATATAAAATGGCAAATTTCCATGCAAAACATTGTACTGCTTTGAGAATCAAAAATCTGACATAATCATAACGCTAGGGAGGTTAAACAGTCTGTATAAAAGGTTTAATTTATAATATAACACTTTTGGTAGATAAATAGTGCATTTATCATAGAGGTCTATACTTCAGTTCAAAAAGGGTCAACTGAGGAGGAAAGAGGGACAGGGAGATTTGGTTCCAAAAGAGGGGACTTTTGGGGGTATGCACAAAGTCAACTGTATGTCACTTAGTGACTATATATCAAATGAATTGCGTATTTCATATGAGCAGCTTACGTGTGGCTTGCATAGCTATACAATACCATGTATAGGATTGTATAGTTTCACCCCTATCAGTATACATGTATACTGTATGTATATTCAGAAAAGGCATTTATTAGCTAAATGCATTTGATTTAATTGATTTGGTTATCTCTAGTAAAGTAAGGGCTGGTTCACATTGGAATGCATGTGTTCCCTTGCGGTCCCTCGTATTCCAGTTTTGACATTCCATTCATTTGAGTGGGCTGCAAAATGCACTGGAATGTGCAAAAAGGTAGTGCAAGCACTACTTTTGCAAACTGCACTTCGCCAAACAGCACGGTACTGCAATACCAAGCTGTTTGGTGGTCACATACGCGCAGCCTTTACTAGATGCATTTGGGGTGCCATTAACAATTAAATGGCACTTGTGTGCATCTTGCAAGGGCAGCGTGTTCACGTGCAGTGGGGGATACATGCATGAAATATACCTTTCCCACACTGCATTCCGGTGTTAATGGACTATAACATTAATTACTTCTTTCAGTAGTGTAGAGGGTTTAGCTGCTTGCAGAAGGAAAACTTCAAGATCTGGAAATGATCCACTCTGCTTGCTATATATATATTTTTTTCTGTACCCGGTGTCTTTTTGCTTGCTTTAATTTTTTGCACCTCCTCCTTTGATATATTTATCACTCTTTCCTCCTTTGTTTCCTATGAAGTTTCCTTTCTTTCCTATTCTCTATTTCATCCCCTTCACACACTCATATCACACCCTCGCTCTCTTTCTGTGATTCATTCTTTTTCTTATTCTGTGCGCCCCCAAGCCCCCCCCGACCTTTCTTGCTTTCTCTTTCTGTGCCAGCACAGAAATATTTGCTAAATCTCAGGGGGTCTGAGACCGGGAGTAAAACAGGGGAGAGGAAAAAGAGTAAAAGAGAAAAAAAAAGACAGAAACAAACTTTGTCCATACAAGGATGGAGAGGGGGAGGGAGAGCAGTGCATGTGGGAGAGCAAAAAAAAGGAAAAGACCTCCCTCCCAAATCCACAGGCAGAAAGATAGTAGTACTTCATTTCATATTTCGTCTGTTAAAAGCATCAGACTGGAGACAGCTAAAGTAAAGACAAAGAGCAGAAAGATGACAACCACTTCCTAACCAGACTGTGATGTGAGATAACTGGCTGCTTCAGAGAATGAAGAAGGAAAAGTTATATCTAGGAAGACCAACACAGATATACTAACAAGCACTGAAATTGGCTCGAGGAATCCCACATAAAAGGAATATAGCAAGGTTATAGGAGAAGTCAATTAAATCTTTGCCAACATCATGAGGAGGAAACTTACACAGCTACTCTTAAGGAACTATTGATCCAAATGTGACCAACCACAGAAACAGCTGGAAAGAGCTAATTCTGAGCAGAATAAGCCGGTGTTACATTTTATCAGAAGGATAAAGTTCAGTCTGCAGAGAGGCTTATCAGACTTTCTCGACAATACTGCACACAAAAGCAACCATCAGTTCAACCAAAGGAATCATCATGTTTTTATTTATCCTCAATCTGCTAGTTGTATTATTCCTTCCTATTTCACTTTCCTATGAACTTAGAGAGCATGATGCCCTTTGTGGGCCAAGTGACTCATGTTATGCAGTCTTGTACCAGAGACGTACGTTTCTGGAGTCTTGGAGAGCTTGTCGTGAAAGAGGTGGCAACCTAGCAACAGTCAAAAATGCTCAGGAAGCATCTTTAGTTGAGCAACTTCTTACCTCCTCAACAGGTTCCCACAGTGATGGAGACCTGCAGCTAAGGCTTTGGATTGGCTTGCAGCGTCAGCCCAGGCAGTGTGCTCCTCAAAAGCCTTTGCGTGGTTTCACGTGGACTACTGGAGACCAAGACACCGCTTACACCAACTGGGTTAGCCAGCCAGTGTCAGCAGGGCCGCCAAGTTCCTGTTCAGCTCCACGATGTGTGGCAATTGGATTGGGCCATGGTAAACCAGAAGATGATTTTAAATGGCTGGAAGGATCTTGTACATTACCTGTTGATGGTTTTATATGCAAGTTTCGCTATCAAGGATTGTGTTCAACTTTGACTGAACAAACTGTTCGCTATTCTTTACCCTTTGGCTATGAGGGTACCTGGCTAGACTTGCTTCCATTTGGCACTGTTGCAATAGTATCATGTGAAGGTCAACATCAAAGCATGTCTGTCCTCTGCATGTTAAAGGAGGATGGTACTGTGGGATGGAACAAGGATGAACCTTTTTGCCAACATCCTGAAGAATTACAATGTCAGGAATGTCAGCAGCTGTGTGATAAAGGAGTTTGTAGCTGTCAAGAAGGGTATGTACTCCAGCCAGATGGACACTCCTGTGAACCAGAGGATGACCATAACTATGAAGCACAAGGATGCCCTTGTCAATACCAATGCATAGCTGGAGCAGGTGGTCAGGGGTACCAGTGCATATGCCCAGAAGGCTATGAACTGGCTGCTGATGAACATAGTTGTGAAGACGTAGATGAATGTGAAGATGAAGAAACATGTGAACACTTATGTCAGAATACTCTGGGCTCATATACTTGCTCTTGTGACTTGGGTTTTACTGTTGCTGAAGATGATCCTGAGCGCTGTGTAGATATAGATGAATGCCGTATTGCTCGTATGTGCCAACAGATGTGCGTGAACTATTTTGGGGGCTTTGAATGCTACTGTAATGAGGGCTATGAACTGGATGCTGATCGTGTGAGCTGCAATCCTCTGGATTTAATGGAGCCTAGACATGAGCCAAATCCATCTGTGACTAGAATTTTTGAGCAAGAACCAGAGACATTTGAAACAGCAACTGATGGTTGGTATTGGACAGACACAGAAACAACTGGCAGGACTTATATTGACCAACCAACAACATCATTTAAAAAAGAAACAACTGTGGAGCCAACTTTGAATAAAATTTTTGACACAACAACAGACCCACTGGACTGGGAAAACCACATGGAAATAACAGCTTCACCCACTGTTACCCCATCTCAGACTATACCACCATCCTATAAGATGGATAAAATCAGAAGAACCACTTTCAAACAAGTACCACCTAGAGTTTCTTTATTGTCTTCAATAGTTCCTACAAGGTACTTATCAACTACATTACCACAAGATGAACCAAATGTTTATGAATGGCAGACAGAAGAGGTCATGTCTGCTATCTCCACAACGGTTCAACCCAGAACCACTGCAGTTTTGCTGGAGCAGGCTAGGATATCAACAACAGACATTTTCCTACAAGAAGATAATCCTACAACAACAGATATACCAACAACAAGAGTACATATAAATAAAAACACAATGCCTTCACTGGACCTCTCAATGTCTAATCATATTGGAAATGCTGTATCGTCTGATTTATCATCAGTTTCTTCCAACACATCCCAAGAATCAAAGGGTAAAAGGGACAACCGATGGTTGGTGGTAGCCTTACTTGTTCCTCTGTGTGTTTTTCTAGTAATAATGTTGGCCCTTGGTATTGTGTACTGTACACGTTGTGGAGGGGAAACAAAGCCTCGAAGTGTCACTGACTGCTATCACTGGGTAACAGGTGGTGGACCAGAAAAAGGCCTTCCTCCTTCAGGGGTAGAAATACCTATCAATCGAGGAGCAGTTTAAAGAAACATGAGGATTCTAGAATTTTAAATTAGATAAAGTAGCCCTAAATGTGGGACTCACATGCGATCATGTTTTTTTTTTGGGCTTCGTGCAGATAAAAAAAAAAATCACAAGTACTTGCATAATAATTTTAGCTTGATTATTTTTGTCATGTGATTTTGTCATTGTACAGGTTGTGTAGGCCACACACATTGGTGATATTTATAAAGTAGAAAACTTGGCAATTTTTCACTTTCTGAAATATGTAGATTTTCTAATTTCACATAATCCTAAAAAGTATGTTATAATAGCATACACGTGAAATTGCCATATTATGTTTTAAGAATATTCCCCTAAATACCTCTCTATTTGGACTTAATCAATGATTCTGCACAAAAAGCAGAACTAAACTGCAAACCTATAGCCTCCAATCAGAGCTTGATCATTAAAATGTTATTCCTGAAATTCTGATTGATGGCTATGAGTTCCACCACTTGCTCTTTTTCTCCTGCTTCATTCAAAAATGTGTCTAAATATGTTGGCCTCATTATTTATATTATGCTCTGCTCATATCTGTCATCATTCTGTCTATTCAGCAGAACTCCACAGTTCTCATTATTCCTAATTACAACGTTCTTTACCAACTTAACATTTCAACCAATGCTAAGTAGTTACTTGCATATTTCAGACATCTCTGGGTAACCCAACCCATTTTCGGCATTTGTTGCTGTTGTAATCTTTCACTCTTAATTAATGAAAGATGATATTGATTCTAGGTATCTGCACACCACTCATCATGTATGATGATGTATTAAAATAGTTTGGCAATGTTATTCTTTCAGTATTTGTGGTGACAGTATTAATGACACTCTCAGCAGGAAGGTGAATTATTATAATGAACAGTTCAAATTCGAAATGTAATGGTGACTTAAAAATTAAGATGTCTATGCAATTACATACTGCGGTAACAAATGTGTATATGTGTCTCAGTACCAGGCTACCATTATGACAACAGGATACTCAGGGGGTGGAAAAACCTTTGGGGACCTCTCACAAATGTAATTCTGTTAATTGTGTGTTTAGCATATAATGTTTTATAACATATTATTGTCTCCTTTTCCCCATCATTATTTCATAAATCTCTTGTAACACACTAGACCAATCCTTCCTGTGTTACCTGGATTACAGAAGCCTCTGTCGACCTACCCCTTATTTGTATTGAAAACTTTCTTTACCACTTGCACTTGTCTGGATCATGTGAACACTGCTTGCATATATTAATAACTGAAGAATTGCATAGTGATGGGCAACACAGGAATGCAAAATCAATATATTGTTTACTGTTAGATGAATGAGACATTTTGTTTTGCCACTTTGAAAGTCTGAATGCCTTTGATTCCAGTGTGGTGTATCAATCTGAATCTTGTTCTGGCACCACGGGTTTATTACCAAAATAACTGTTTTTTTTTATTGTTCAGAACATGTTTTTGTGATTTTAAATGGCCTTGCTGTAATGAGGATGAAAGTAAGCAATGCATTTTTTTTTTGTTATAATTGTAGTTAGGTTTCCATATAATGGATACAGTATGAGTCATGCGTGAAAAAATGAATAACATTTAAACCGACAAAATCAAAAACACAAAGCTAATGTCATTCTATCAATGCAGGGATTTGTTGGAATTTTTTGTATTGTACAAACTGTACACAGTGCTGCAGTAAGCTACAAAAGGATTGTAAAAAAATGTCCCTTTTGCACTGATTGGGTCATGTCACTGCTGGTCAGAGTTGTCATTCTAAATCTAAATGTTAGTAATACAGAATGTTATACTGCTTAAAGTGATAGATAAATAGGGATGAATTAGAAACTCCATTAAGTTTTTTTTGCTGTTTGTGTCCCCATGTGGAAACTCAGATAGCAAGCAGTTGTAAGTTTGAAAATGACTTGCTAAGCTATTGCTAGACTTGCCAGGCTTCACAAGTTTAATCCACAATTGCAGCAAGTCCTCATTGCATGACTCCAGATCAACTTTCTTTGCAAACATCCTGCATGTCTGCTGGAAGTTCTGGTTCAGTTATGTTGTGCAATAGTCATCCCACCACAGGGGTCACTGTGGCTGAATTTTCATGCTGTAGACTTGCAGAGCTCTTGCTGTAGACCCACCACTGCAACTTTGCTCTTGCTAGAGACTTGCCACACAAATTTGTTACAAATTGGAAAAGTGTCAACTAGAAGTGCTCTTCAAGTGTACAACTTGCCAGTGAAAATGTGCAGCAAGTTAACAGACTTATGCCCCGTACACACGGTCGGACGTTGTTCGGACATTCCGACAACAAAATCGTAGGATTTTTTCCGATGGATGTTGGCTCAAACTTGTCTTGCATACACACGGTCACACAAAGTTGTTGGAAAATCCGATCGTTCTAAACGCGGTGACATAAAACACGTACGTCGGGACTATAAACGGGGTAGTGGCCAATAGCTTTCATCTCTTTATTTATTCTGAGCATGCGTGGCACTTTGTCCGTCGGATTTGTGTACACACGATCGGAATTTCCAACAACGGATTTTGTTGTCGGAAAATTTTATAGCCTGCTCTCAAACTTTGTGTGTCGGAAAATCCGATGGAAAATATGTGATGAAGCCTACACACGGTCACAATTTCCGACAACAAGGTCCTATCACACATTTTCCGTCGGAAAATCCAACCGTGTGTACAGGGCATAACAATTCAACACTGCCACAAATCTGTGGCAAGTTATCCTTGTTATCTGGGAGATTTACCTTTCCTGGCCTAGTGACCACTGTCATTGGGAAAGACAATG
The DNA here is from genome assembly GCF_042186555.1 of Aquarana catesbeiana. Taxonomy (NCBI): domain Eukaryota; kingdom Metazoa; phylum Chordata; class Amphibia; order Anura; family Ranidae; genus Aquarana; species Aquarana catesbeiana. The sequence continues at coordinate 208,805,354 of NC_133334.1, read as the reverse complement.
AAGGGAATCCCTCCAGCAAGGACACAGACCTCATAAAACCAGGGCTTTTTTGCAGCTGGAACTTGGTGGAGCTTAATTCCTCCACCTCTGGCTCTGGGGGCTTCCTGCTGATCATTGTCACTTGTAAACACAGAAGTCCAGCTTCTATGTTTACAAGTGATAGCTTGTTACCCATTGGCTCCCACAGATTGTATCTCCTGAGCAGATCCCACTGAGTGCAGGACAGGGACAAGGGAAATGCAGGTGCCCGGGGTGCAGTGCAGTCATGGGCGAGATGGTGCACGTTGTACGCTGCCCCCTCTTTGATCTCCATTTTTTCTGTGGCCCCTGAATGCTGATGCCCCCACTGGATGATCTACCTGCAAGTGAGAGGAGTGGAGCTGTGATTACAGTGTGTGTGTGGTGGGGGGGGGGGGGGGACACATTTTTGAGTTCCTGCACCTCTGCTCTGAGAAAAAAAGCGCTGCATAAAACCCTTCTCCATTCTGCTAAAAGTGTTTTCATACATATATTTATCTCTTTTGGGGAGATTTGCCTTCACTTCCTGTCTTGACGACTAAGGAAATCTTCCTAATGGAGACACAGAAAGCAACCCTTGTACGAAAGGAGAAAAGCAACAGATGCCAATCATGTACAGTCCATGTATAATTTTATTCAAAATTTTGAATTGTAAAAATCCAACATGTTTCATGCTTGAGCCCCTGGAATGACTTGGATTTTACAAATTTTACAAATCATAACTGTGAATAGAGTTATAGCTGGACTCTACATGACTGCTGACTGAAGCTTTTCTCCATGCATACCTAGTTTTATCAGGGTCCCTAGCCAACCCTTGGCTGCTACTCTATGGAGAGATTAATGCTGTCTGGGGGAAATTAAATGACAGAATGTAAAAGCAGAAGCCGCATACTGATAAGCTCATCTCTCTGACAATCTGCTCTCTCCTACCCTGTTTCCCCTAAAATAAGACCTAGCGTGATTGTCGGTGATGGCTGCAATATAAGCCCTACCCTCCAAATAAGCCCTACCCTGTTTCCCCGAAAATAAGCCCTACCCTGAAAATGAGACCTACAAAGACTTTAACTAGGGCTTATTTGGGGGGGAAGGGCTTATATTGAAGCCATCGCCGACAGTCACGCTAGGTCTTATTTTAGGGGAAACAGGGTATCAGCATACTACTTGCACTGCAGGACAAATGATTGTCTCCTTGGACTGCTTCTCCCACTCCCAGTCTGACCTCTGCTATACAGGGACTTCATTAGGATAATACAACAAACAATCAAGCACTTACAATGCTTGCAAAAAAAAAAAAAAGAAAATACGAAAAAAAGCAAAGCGGTGTAAATATTTGTCACGGTACTAGCCTCTTGAAGTCCTTTTATAGCAGAGGTCAAAAAGGAAAAAACAACTCAAGGATTAAATCAAAATGTTTTGCAGTCCATGGAGCATGCTGATAGGAGGAGTGAGCAGAGTGACAGACAAGCTTGTCGATGTGTTGCTTCTCATTTCATTGTCCAGTCACAGAATGAGGGGGGAGACCTGTAAGCAAAAGTAAAACTGCAGCAGAGGAAGATCAGGTCTCCTCCCCTGCCAGACAAGGTTGTGCTGTGTGGCATAGTTGTGTAAATCTCAGGGCTGGATGGACCAAAACAATCCTTTGGTTGGTTAGAACAAATCTAGGATTCTTTCCATCTGTGTATTTAGCCTGTATGCCTGGCGTTCAGCTTAAGAATGTGCTAATGAATTCATTGCAGGTACATTGATTTGTGTATTCTCTATCTGCCTGGAGTTTGGCTTTAATAAAATGTAACAAATTTATATTAGCGCTTGAAAATGATTTTGTGGAACAGTTGAGCAATTTTTTATACTGGGAACATTTTAAGGGTAAGAGACTTTCAGGAGCACTTTTTTCGAAGCCTGAGGCTATCCCTGGCATCGCAGGCAGTTATGTAAACCACACATTACTTTTAACTGCCCATATCCTGTCCATAGACCCCTGTATGTTCTTGGGAAAACCGTTCAGCCAATGTATAAACATTGTTGCTCTAATAGGTTTAGGAAAAGCAGGACATGTACCAAAGTGTGCTCTGGTGTGTTTTATACTGGTGTTCCAAGTTTTGTACTGGTTTCAAATTCTATAGAATTTTCTTGTTAAAATGCTCTAATACTCTTTTAACTCAATGTCGGTAAAAAAAGGTCACAGGGATAGTTCTGAAAAAGAAAACCTATAAAAAAAATGAACTACAGGTTTGTTTCAAATAGTGTAGTATATATGATTGTTACCCATGCCTCTTTAAATGTAATGCTATTAAAATTGCCTTTGTATTTTAATTCATCATATGGTCCCAGTATATAATGCATGGACAGGATTTCCCAGAATCATCATCTGACTTCTCCCCTAGAAGTCTGCATTGAGACCAAATGACAGCAAACTTCTACATGGAATATGGCATCCCCAGCAATGTTTTGCAGTTTGTTGTACCAGCAGCTCAGTCTTTAGTAAGGTATTATCATAGGTGTGCACTGGAGGTGTGCCAGGTGTGCCTGGGCACACCCTAATCACTATGTGCGGTGCCAGTTCCCCCTGCTGCCCGGGTTGTTGCCCCCACCCTGAAGTGCTGCTAGCTTCCCTCCTCTTCTCTCCCCCTGGCTGCTGCGGGGGATGTTTCGGGATGGAGCGCAGGGGGAAGGGGCTAGTAAATATCTAATTTACCAGCTCCTTCCTTTTCCAAATTAACACAGTGGGGGTTATTTACTAAAGGCAAATCCACTTTGCACTACAAGTGCAAAGTGCATTTGAAATTGCACTGAAAGCGCACTTGGAAGTGCAGTCGCTGTAGATCCGAGGGGGACATGCAAGGAAGATAAAAAACAGCATTTTAGCTTGCACATGATTGGGTAATAAAATCAGCAGAGCTTCCCCTCATTTCAGATCTACCCCTCAGATTTACAGCGACTGCACTTCCAAGTGCACTTTCAGTGTAATTTCAAGTGCACTTTGCACTTGTAGTGCAAAGTGGATTTGCCTTTCGTAAATAACCCCCAGCATATACTATGTTTACTATGCTTCCGTTTGTGAATGAACAGGAAGCCACTCAGCACAGACCAAAACTATTCACTACCCCCTGCAGCTGAGGCTGCAGAGAAAGGCATGTGAGTTCAATATTTGGGGTGCACACCCTAATGAAGTAGGCTGCGGGTACTATTGCATATAAAGTGATAAAGCTCTTTAAAGCACTGGAGCTGATCAGTAAAAGCAGAACTTCCCACTTAGTATGAATTCCAAAGATTTCACTAACTCCAGAAATACTGTAGCTTTTTGATCCTGATAGAGCAGGGAAGGGTTAGGAAGACTTAACAAATGAGGGAGATTCTTATTTCTCTCTTCCCTCGCTTTGTGCCAATTAGGAAGATGCTCCCTCACTTTTTCTCTTACTTTGTGTCAGACAAACCAAGAAATGCAGAGAAATCTACCCAATGGGTTCACAGGAAGCTAATTTCTAGCACAACATGGGATAGTGGAAACCTTTATCAGGCTGTATTGTGTCCCCAACTGGTAGATTTCCCTATTCCTGTCTAGGTGACATCAGGCAGAACTGAAAGTGCAACGAAATCTCTCAAGTGGGAACACAGAATGCATTTAAGGCTCATCTCTGGGCAAAACAAACAGAAAAAAAAAAAAACCCTTGCAGTGGTGCCCCTTCTCATTGCAATGGTTAAAGTGTTACTATACCCACACCAGAAAACTCAGTCTGTATATACAGTAAAGCATGCTTGTTATACTCACTGTGAAACCTAAGGGGTTAATACTCTGTATTGTGTAAAAAGACTGTTTGATCCTGTCTTCTGTTATCCTCCCCTTCTTCCACTGTCCCCAATCCATCTCCTGATAGTACAGAGCCTTGGGGGCATTCTGCTTATGCTCAGTTTGATGTGTAATGCTAGAAAATTTTTTTCTTTTTTCTTGGGAGGGTGCATGTGATCAGCACAGGGCTAATCAGCACTGTCCAGACAGAGGGTCAGGGGTCCTGTAGCCTCATAGGACAGTCAAAGGAGAATGAAAACTCCTCCTACAAGCTTTAACCAGTGCTCGGCCAGACACTGATAAGTCAAAAGACTGCTATATACTGTTGATGAGAAAAGGTATTTAGCAGTTTATATTTACTAAAATGATTGTATTTCCATGTTCTGTGTACTGTGGGAGACCAGATATAGTGAATGCAGGGTCCTGGGTTTAGTTGCACTTTAAATGCTCAATAAAGTGTTGGTTCACCTTTAGACCCCTTTCACACTGAAGCGCTGCAAAAACTGCCGCCAAAACGTTTTTGTGGTACTTTTGCGGTGCTTTTGAGGTGCTAGTGGGGCACGTGGAGAAATAAAAACAGTTTTGCAGCGCTTTTAATTTCAATGGGCAGGGGCGTTTTTGAGCTCAGCAATTCCAGGGGTAAGTACAGCGGGGACCATGGGGGGTTCAGATGGTGCCCAGTGTTAGGTCACCTTTTAAATTTTTTCTGTAAGGTCTTATTTACATGGACAGAAAAAAATGCCACGTTTAGATGTGTATTTTCTGCATGAAAGAAAGATCCAGTGTAAAATATACGCCTAAAGTACTCCTGTTTATGCACATTTATACACAATTATGCACATACATACATACAATAAAATCTGCAGATCTATGCTTAAAAAATCTGCAGCTGTGTCTTTTCTGTGTACTTTTTTGTGCATGTTCACATGGATACACAACTATCTGGTATACACATCTGAATGCAGCCTTTTTTCTGCTTTTGTGAATGAGCCCCACATGTGCTGTGTTTAGATGAGTACAAATCTACTGTATGCTTCTAAACAGATCGTTTTTTCTGCCCGTGAGAATGAGCCCCAAAGGTGAATTAACCCTTTAAGTCTAGGGAGTTGTAGAAGGAGCTGTATTACTTACATTCTCCTTGCTCCTGCAGACTCCTGATCTGCTCGACAGATCCCCTGCAGACTTCTCTCTAAGCCACTCTCAGCTGTGGTCACAAGCTCTCCTCCTTTACTTACAATGCTGTACTAACAGCCCTGCATTGTATGTGATGATGTAGATCAGGGATATGCAATTAGTGGACCTCCAGCTGTTGCAGAACTACAAGTCCCATGAGGCATAGCAAGACTCTGACAGCCACAAGCATGACACCCAGAGACAGAGGCATGATGGGACTTGTAGTTTTGCAACAGCTGGAGGTTCACTAATTGCATATCCCTGATGTAGATGGATCACCCACAGCTTGGAGCTTCAGGGAGTAAAGAACAGCACTGGAAGTGTCTGGAGTGGGAAAGTTAAAGTGATTGTAAAGGGTTTTTTTTTTTTTTTTTTTAAATAACAAACATGTTATACTTACCTCCACTGTGCAAGGGTTTTGCACAGAGTGGCCTCGATCCTCCTCCTCTGGGGTCCCTCAGTGGTGCTCCTGGCTCCTCCTCTTCTCGAGTGCCCCCACAGAGAGCTGCATTCCATGGGGGCACTCGTGCGGACGCGCTCCCAAATCCTGCTGCTGTGTCCATTGACACAGACAGCAGGACTCGGCCCTGCCCCCCAACTTCCTGTGTTACTGGATTTGATTGACAACAGCGAGAGCCGATGGCTCCCGCTGCTATCAATCTATCCAATGAGGACCCAAAACAGTGGCTGGAGCTGCTGTGCTCTTCCATGTCGCTGGAATGATCGGGTTCAGGTAAGTAAAAGGGGGGCTCTGGGGGGCTTCTGCACCGCAGAAGGTTTTTCACCTTAATGCAGGGTAGGCAACCTCGGCCCTCCAGCTGTTTTGAAACTACAAGTCCCATGAGACATTGCAAGACCCTGACAATCACAGGCATGACTCCTAGAGGCAGAGGCATGATGGGATTTTTAGTTTCACCACAGCTGGAGGGCCGAGGTTGCCTACCCCTGCCTTAATGCATAAAATGCATGAAGGTGAAAAACACTGAGGATTTACAACCCTTTTAAGTAATACAGACTCTTGTTTTACCCCCTAGACTTAACAAGCATCTAACTCTTGCAGTGTGGGGATTGGGGGACCAATACAAGGGTTTTTTTTTTTTTTTTGGTTGTGCCTGGAGTTGAGCTGTAACTCTAATGGATTTAAAGTGATTCTAAAACTATTTATTTTAATAATAAACATGCCATACTTACCTGCACTCTGCAATGGTTTTACACAGAGCAGCCACGATCCTCCTCTTCTTGGGTCCCCTGCCGGCGCTCCTGTCTCCTCCTTTTCAGCAAGTACCCCCATGGGAAGCCGCTTCCTATAGGGGCACTTGTGCGGGCTCGATCCATAGACACAGACAGTATGGCTTGGCCTCACCCCCTGCTCCCTCATAATAGGATTTTATTGACAGCAGAAGGAGCCAATGGCTCCCCCTGCTGCCTTTCTGTTCTCATGGGAGAGAGCGAGGAGAGAGCCACAGCTCTTGGGCACAGCACTGGATCAAGATCAGGCTCAGGTAAGTATGAGGGGGGGATCCTAATAACAAAAGGTTATTTTACCTTAATGCAGAGAATTCAATAAGGTAAAAAACCTTAAGCCTTTAGAAACACTTTAAAGCTAAAGTTGTATTTGAGTTGTACTAGGGCTTTCTATCTCAGTCACTCAGTCATTTTTTAACAAGACTCGTGGCCACTCATTAAAATTAGAAGAAAAGAGGTTTAACCTTAAACTACGTAGAGGGTTCTTTACTGTAAGAGCAGCAAGGATGTGGAATTCCCTTCCACAGGCGGTGGTCTCAGCGGAGGGCATCGATAGTTTCAAGAAACTATTAGATAAGCACCTGAACGACAACAACATATAGGGATATACAATGTAATACTGACATATAATCACACACATAGGTTGGATTTGATGGACATGTGTCTTTTTTCAACCTCACCTACTATGTAACTATTATAGACTATGATCAAGCAAGGATTCGCAATAAGGATTTCTAAGCTTTTAGAATGAACAAATCTAACCAGGATGGGATTGTTAATTCCAGATTCAAAGTAATTCTTCAGATGCAAGCAGATACATGTGTGCAGTGCTAGTTGCTCCACCCTGTATACCTATGTAAACTGTGGGAAAAGACTGAAGCAAATGAACCTACAGATGTGAGGTGGTCACCATCCAGTTTAGTCAATATGAGACAATTCCACAGCAATACATTACCACCCTTCACCCTAGCAGATCAGGGATTTTTATTTATTTCTTCTTGTAAATGTGTCAAGTGTCATGTTTTTCCTGTATGTTTAAAAATGGCAAATAAACTCAATTTAAATAAGTATTCAACTGGTATTGTCAGTGTATTTGATTAGAAATCATTTAATTTTCAATAGTACATATTAAATATTAAAAAATATAAAATTTTTCATATTAAATTACAGTGGAACCTTGGTTAACGAGTAATGCGGTTAATGAGCGTTTTAAAAAAAAATCCTGACTCGGTTTGCGAGTGTTGTCCCGCAAAACAAGCAGAATTCAAGCGATTGTGGTGTGCAGTACCGCATTTGGCCAGAGGTGCGGGGGCGCTGGTGACACTCGGAATGCTTCGGAGCTATTCGGAGCTGTTCAGAAATACTCTGAATCACTCTGAGATACTCGGAAACACTTGGAAATACTCTGTTCCCGAGTGTTTCCAAGCCCTTCCGAGGGTTTCCGAGTTCAGCCGAGCTGTCCCCGAGTATTTCCGATTCTCTCTGGTGCCCCCCCACCTCTGGCCACATGCAGTATTGCATGCAATAGAAGTCAATGTGGAACAAATTATCTTCGTTTCCATTGACTTCTATGGGGAAACTCGCTTTGATATGCAAGTGTTTTGGATTACATGCATTCTCCTGGAACGGATTATGCTCGTAAGCCAAGGTTCCACTGTACTATGTTTGAAACGTTTGCCTTGTTCATAATATTTTATATGGTATTGCTATGCAAAATAAAAATTGACACATTGAGGAACTTTACATTGCTTAATGTCAAAAAAGTGTTTTATATTTAAAAGTAATGTTAAAGTTAATGTTAAATATGTACGCTGCACTACCTTCTTCTGAAAGATAGATACTCTATATAACCAAAAGTATTGGGACGCCTGCATTTACACGCACGTAAACTTTAATGGCATCCCAGTCTTAGTCCATAGGGTACAATATTGAGTTGGCCCACCCTTTGCAGCTATAACAGCTTCAACTCTTCTGGGAAGGCTGTCCACAAGATTTAGGAGTGTGTCTATGGGAATGTTTGACCATTCTTCTAGAACCGCAGTTGTCAGGTTAGGCACTGATGTGGACGAGAACTCCTGGCTCACAGTCTCTGTTCTAATTCATCCCAAAAGTGTTCTGTCGGGTTGACGTCAGGACTCTGTGCAGGCCAGTCAAGTTCCTCCACCCCAAACTCGCTCATTCCTGTCTTTATGGACCTTGATTTGTGCACTGGTGTGCCGTCATGTTGGAACAGGAAGGGGCCATCCCCAAACTATTGCCACAAAGTTGGGAGCATGAAATTGTCCAAAATGTCTTGGTATGCTGACGCCTTAAGAGTTCCCTTCACTGGAACTAAGGGGCTAAGCCCAAACCCTGAAAAATAACCCCACACCATAATCCCCCCTTCCACCAAATGATTTGGACCAGTGCACAAAGGAAGGTCCATAAAGACATGGATGAGCGAGTTTGGGGTGGAGGAACTTGACTGACCTGCACAGAGTCCTGACCTTAACCCGATAGAACACCTTTGGGATGAATAAGAGCGGAGACTGTGAGCCTAACAAATGCGCTTCTGGAAGATCGGTCAAACATTCCCATAGACCAGTGTTTCTCAAATCCAGTCCTCAAGGCGCCCCAACAGGTCATGTTTTCAGGCTTTCCGTTATTTTGCACAGGTGATTTGATCAGTTTCACTGCATTAGTAATAAACAGCTGTTTCATCTGAGGGAAATCCTGAAAACATGACCTGTTGGGGCGCCTTGAGGACTGGAGTTGAGAAACACTGCCATAGACACACTCCTAAACCTTGTGGACAGCCTTCCCAGAAGAGTTGAAGGTGTTATAGCAGCAGAGGGTGGACCAACTCAATATTGAACAATACGGACTAAGACTGGGATGGCATTAAAGTTCATGTGCGTGTATAGGCAACCGTCCCAATACTTTTTTTTAATATAGTGTATCTGGCTGTCATATTTCAAGCAGAACTAAACTCTCACAATCAACATTAACTTTTTTTAATCCTTATGCTACTAGCCTTAGTAAATTGATAGGAAGGTATATTATATTTATGTGTTTTAATTTATTTTTACTGAACAGATTCTACCAAACCAAGAGGGGAGGCTTGATTTCCACCTTTCCATGACCTCTGTCAGCTTTTCATATAGCAAAGGATAGTTCTTCTGATATAAGGTGTGAAGCGAGGGAGTTAAAAAATATGGAAGGGCACCTGCCACCCATTTAAAGTACAAATTCACATTTAGGAGAGTATGGCTATCCAAAGATATATTTAGTGCTTAAAATTTCGATTGATTAATTTTGAGGCTCAAGATGGTAGAGAAGTAATATAGCGGATTGAAAAAATTTGGTATGGAAACTATAGGAGAAGAGAGCAGCATAAGAATGTAATCTGCAAAAAAGGCATTTTTATTCTCCCATCTCCCACACTGAATGCCTTTCATATCTATGTGTTCTCTCATTTTTAAAGTCAAGGGTTCGTTCCAGTGCTAAAATAAATAATATTGGAGAAAAAGGGCAGTCTTGGTAAGTTTTGATGCACTGTGATTTATAGCACTTAATCAGGGACTACACGGTCTTCATATAGAATTTGCAAAATAGACAGAACTTCTGACCCAAATCCATATTTCTCCAAGTATATAAAAAAATATTCAAAGGAATCAAAGGCCTCTGAAGATCATGTGACAAGAGCATGCCTTTTCTCCTATCATCACATAGCAATTAGCCTGAATTGCTGAAAAATCATCTACTTTCCACCTTACCGCTGTCAATTGAATGTTGTCATCAGTGCAGCTAATGCCATTCGTCTGAATGAATGAAGTCCGGTGATTTCACTACTGTGATCAACTGGGCTGAGGATGAAACATTATTTACCAGCAACTTGATTTTTTTTCCCATTTTAACATTATTACTCAGTGATGTTGCTGGACTAGGATGGTTCCACATTTAGGGATTTTACAAGCTGCATCCTGATGTGTGGGTACCAGGGACAGCAACAGAGATCCATAACACATACTTTCTGCACAAAGAGATTTCTCTGCTGACATGTAGAGGAAATTTATTGAGACGTATAATGCAGGATTGGCAGAGACAGATCTTGGTACAGGTTAAACAAAGATATGTTATGGTTTTCATTTAGCTCCCACACTGCCCTCCAAATATGTTTGAGATATTTTTTTTTTTTAAATTAGGACTATTAAACTATTAGAACTTTTTTCGGGGGGGGGGCATACTTTTATGGACACCCAAGCTCGGCCCCCTTTTCGACAATGTCATGAAGGGGAGGGGCTTAGTCCGGGCGCCTGAATAGGGGGGGTGGCAGCGGCGGCCATAGATATCTATAGGTGATAGAGGGGTGACAGGAGAGAGGGGGTGGCGCCCGTGCGCCTTTAATGCACGAGCCGCCATTGTGTTCTGGCCATATTTTGATCTTGATGAAAATAGCTATACAGTCTGTATAGCTGTTTTCATCAAGATCAAAATATGGCCACAACAGATGTATTGCAATACAAAAAGATGTACATTGCCTTCTCTAGGCTATATAAATTATATGGGCTTGGACTGGTCTGGTACGCCTGGCCTGAGTAGTAATTAACTTCTAATACAAAGTGAAGAAGACATGAATTATCTCTGTATTTTATCTCATGATTGCAACATATTACACTAAGGCTCGATTCACACAGGGGCAACACGACTTCAGCGCGACTTTGCACGGCGACTTCAGCGCGGCTTCAATGCGACTTCAGCGCGACTTCAGCGCGACTTCAGTGCGACTTTAGCAAATTACAACGCGACTTCAAGTCGCCTCCAGGACAGGCGACTTCGGCTGTGGCCAATCACAGGACAATCAGCTCTCTGGGAGGGAGGGGTTTGCCTGGGCAAACAAAATTTTTTGCCTGCAAAGTCGCTTGACTTTAGAGAGAGATCCGACTTGGAGGCGACTTCCATTGATTTCTATGGTACAGGTCGCCTACCAAGTCGGATCCAAGTAGTACAGGGAGTACGCTCTGAAGTCGGAGCGACTACAGTAGTGTCTATTAAGACGCTCCCATTCACTGTCATGTGAATCTCTTTCTGGGGCGACTTGGGGCGACTTGAGGGGCGACAAGTCGGATCCCAAGTCGTCCCAGTGTGAACCGAGCCTAAAGAGACAAATCTTTCCAGCAAATTAGCAATAAATAAATCAAAATGCTCTTCCCTCCTGGGAGTCCTGGCTGCTCCTAACTGCTGTTACCTGTGGTTCCTCGCGGTTCTTATGTTACCTAGCCACAGGTAGCATATCAGTGGGCGGCTCGCACTTGAGTGGGCGGTGGCAGTGTCGGCCCGGATCTACATAGTGGCAGACTTCCAGCATATCACTTGGTGGTTCGCACTTGAGTGGGCAGATCCATCTATACAACATGAGACACACCTACACACTACACAGGCAGCCAATCACTGAGGAGGAGTGCGGAAAGGCCGAGCTGCCAAGCGGAGGACACTGGACAGTGTCAGTGTCAGGATAGAGAGCAGCCAGCAGAGTAGCAGACCCAAAAAAAAAGTCAGTGGCGGCCGCGATCGCTATTAAATTGCCTATTAACACATATTTACATGTTATTCAAGAAATTCTTAAAACCCCCCAAAAAATTATTTCCCATGCAGTGGGGCTGCACAGGTTAACTGCTCGTTTTTTTTCTAGGGGAGAGGAGAGCAGAGATCTTCTTACCTGATCCTCTGCTCCTCTCCACAAAAGACCGTTCCAGCATCTCACTCCCCAGTGGACTGTTCCTGATGTCATCACTCCCCAGTGGTCTTGATTAGTGACTGTTCCTGTCATGTCATCACACCCAGAGCAGACTCCATTGACCAGGAACAACCCACCTCTGGACCGTGGGGGGAGCGCAATTTTCCGGAGGATTGAAGGATCAGGTGAGTATATGCTTTCTGCTTATCCCTAGATAAAACAAGTAGTTGACCCGTGCAGTGCAGGCATAGCCCCACTGCATGGGAAAAAATATTTTGCCCAGAATTGGGCTTTAATATTAGCCAGGTGCCCAGTGCCTATGTGGAACACTGGTTTACAGCCAATATACAGTAATTAGCTAAAACCAAACTCTGGTTATTTACCAGTTTTTTCCCACACACTGAATACATCTGGGAAATTCATACAGAGTGTCCATGACAAACGTTGTGTGGGCGGCAGCTTCAAGTGCCTGTTGGAAACAGGTTGGTACATGAATTTGAGGCAAGCACTGCATAGGAAGGAGCACTGAGGCAGCGGCATCCATATAGTCACGCCGTCCACACAGTGAAGTGGACGAGGAGTTTTATAGCTAGATGGCAGGGCCTGATGGCAATTTGGAGACACTAGTTCCCCATCAGGTCTGCTCTCCTCATGATTGACAGCAGACAGTGGGCAGATTATAGCCAATAAACAGTCTGCTATTTGCTACAGAATCTGCCCACCGCCTGCTGTCAATCACAAGGAGAAAATGTGCCTTATGGGGAACAAATGTCTTAGCTTTCCCGCCAGGCTCTGCCCACTGTCAATGTCACTGACTGTTGGGATCCTATTGGTTGTGAAGCCAGTACCATTGACAACCAGTGACAGAAGTGGAGTGGATGGCGGCAGCAAACGCGCTGCACTGCTACACAGCTTACAGAGACAAGCACTATGGCTGTCTCTGTACTCTTGCTTAGAGTTGGTCTTAAAGAGGACCTTCTCCCTCTTCCCCCCAGCAAGAAAATGGCAATAATATTATTAATATTATTATACAGGATTTATATAGCGCCGACAGACTGCCTTTTCTTTCTTGTGGTTCCATTTTCAGGCTGCCGGTATCCCTGCTCCCATGCCACTATTATGAAAATGTATATTCTTCTGTACATGCATGAGATTGAGCACATGATTTAATGCGCCTCGTCTCGTGCATGCTCCGTACGACATTATACACGTTTTTTTGTTTTTTTTAACAACAAATGAGATTAATGTCATATGGTACATGCACAAGATGAAGCACATATGCAGCATGAGAACACTGCGAGATCTTGGAATCTTAGGCATACCTCCCTAAGAGGAGGAATTAGAGACACCTATCTGCAAAAGTATGCAGGCACAGGACACACACCCTGCCACGCCCCCTTAAAGGAGAATTGTACAAAAAAACAAGATTGGTTAAACACACAAGTGCTTTTTTTACCCCTGCTATTCCTTTTTATTGGCTTCTGGAATTTACAAAAGCAGCAATTTAGAAATAAGATGAAATGTTTAGCACTGGGAAACACTTTTTGATAGATAAAAAGTGCATTTTATATACATTTATATGGATCAGACCAAAATGAGGGACAAATGAGGAGGAATGAGGGACAGATGGACATTGCTCCAAATCAGGGACAGTTGGGAGCTATGTCTTAGGTACAAGATAGCTATACGACTGGGACTACTTTTAGAGTTCCTTCAGGGGTACAAGAAAGTGGATGAAAACAAGGTAAAGTCAAAAAAAAGTTTTTTTTATTTTTTAAATCAGTGTTAGATGATGCATGCATAATTTCCTCTAGTTTCCTTATCTATGAAAAGGAAGTCATTCTTTTGAATGTAGTTCAGCTATAATGCCACTTTTACTATCTGATTCAGCTACACAAGAACTATCTGAATGTCTGTAAAGCTATTGAAACTATCAGTAGGAATTTTTGAAAGTGACACAGACCATTTTGGTCATACCGCCATAAAAGGGTTGTAAGCACTTTCTTGAATTCAGCTGTAACTTAAATGTAAAAGTAGGGTCATTTTACCAATAGCTGAGATATATTTTAATTTGGTGGTATTAAAGATACAGTATTCTCATAATTTACTAATCAATAGTAGATAGATGTGCCCAAATTAGAATTTGAAAGAAAAGAGCAGGCCTCTAGACCAGAATTAACACCTAGATCCCAATTACATTCTCAAATCCTTGTAGGTATAGATAAAGATAAACAAGCTATTACCTAACTGAGCCGCAAAGAGAAACCCTTGTACAAGTGCAGCAGGGGAAGAGACCTGTACACCCAAAAGGCTGCAAACTGTGTTCATTAACAATTGCCTTTATAAGAAAGATCAGAGGCAGCGGCGGCTGGTGCTCAATATTTTTTTGGGGGGTGGGGCGGCAAACCAACGCCAACCCCCCAGCAGGAGATGGAGGCAGACGTGGATCCGGGCTGCAGCTCCTCGCTTCTCCTCCAGGCCGAACAAGGACTGGGTCCTGAATAAGAGCCAATTGGCCGGAAGTCCTAAGACTCCCTGGCCAATCGGGTCTCAGGAACTGCTTCCTGATTGGCCGGAAGGAGAATCAGAAAGACAATAGCGAATATTAATGCGCTATTGTCACACAAGTGGGTGGGCTGGGGGCGCAGTAATCTGTGGCCCCAGCCCACCCTTTTTGGAAGCCAATTAGAGCCTCATGCTCTAATCATGTGCTTAAAAAAAAAAAACATTGAAATCCATGCTTCCGGCGTCCTGCATGTGGATTAGGGGGCTGGGCGCATGGATGTGGGGACGGGGCCCATGCGCTCTGCCTGAACGGCCACGACTAATCAGAGTAATATACTTTATCTCTCATAAAAACTAAAATATTACACATTTTAGGGAACATATAAAACAGTGGCGATTGGCGTTGTTGCATTCGGACTGAGACACTCGTGCCGGAAATCCTATCCCCAACCCAGTCATCAGATTCATTCATGACCCATTTAACCCTGGACATTTCAGAATGCAGAACCATCCTCCAGGATGAGGAGGGATCACCCTCAGGGTTGATTGGACAAGGGCTAAAGTCAGGTCCATGTCCATATCTCAATAAATTGAGAAGCATGAGATATGGAAAATGTGATTCTCATGGAGCCCTTCTAAACTGGTTGATTACTATTACTATTTCTGATGTGCTCACATCGTCAGGATAAACCTTAGTAAATGTTTAGTTCTTTGTATGTCATTATGTCTTTTTTTTATATGTTTTGGGATTCTTTTCTATGTCCAAATTTTGTGCACTTCCCACCTTTGGGATAATAAATTATCAAATTAATACGTGGGTTCTGTGTACCAAGCTAGGATACATATCCCTAGAGATTGTTGACATCCCCCATTGAGGTTGATTTGCTAAAAGAGTAA
The DNA here is from genome assembly GCF_042186555.1 of Aquarana catesbeiana. NCBI lineage: Eukaryota > Metazoa > Chordata > Amphibia > Anura > Ranidae > Aquarana > Aquarana catesbeiana. The sequence continues at coordinate 208,790,013 of NC_133334.1, read as the reverse complement.
AGCATGTTCATGAATTTGCACTTGGCTTCGTGAATGAGGTGAAGATAGCAGAAAATTCACTCTCAAAGAATACCCAATCATGTGCAAGGAAAATTTAAAAAAACATGATTTTTGCACAGGTCAGCATAGCTTCACTTCATTTATTTAGTTATGTGAAAACTTACTTGGCAAAGTGAACATGCTCCTTTCGTAAACCAACCCCATTGTCTTTGTGTAAGGCTGTCCTAAACGTAACCTAACACTTTTTTGCTTGTTCATGCTCTGAGTTTTCTAGCGTCAGGATCACATATCTGGCTATGTGCCTTGACTTAGCTCCCAACGCCCATTCTCTATGGGAGGGGTAGTGGAGTCTGGGAACACTCCCTAGTACAGCTAATGTCCCCTAGGCAGCTCATCTCTCTCACATCTCCGAGGCTCCGGCTTTCCTTGGTTTATCTGACATTATTGCTCGTTCTTGTCTTTTCTCTTCATCATTCTTTTCCAACTGCCTTCTGTACATATGTTTAATCTTTCAGTTTATTAATTTCACTTCACCAAGCTTTTTTATTTCTGGCAACTACTTTCATGTTACTTTCCCCCAATTTTGCTCTTTACTTCTGTTTCCCTTCCTCATTTCCTTTGTTTTCCACTTAAAGGAGAAGTACAGCCAAAGCTTGTTTGTTCTGCACTCCTGTGACCCGTTTTCAGCAGACAGTGGGCTGAAGCCTGCTGTCGGCTGACATCACAGAGCCGGTCCAGGCTTGGGCAAGATTGCGACAATGGAGTTGGGATCCTCCCACATGCCTGGACTGGCACCTGGCTCAGCTTCTCAGCGAGCTGTTGAGAGCCTGAGCTGGTTGCTCTCGCCCACTCCACAGCCCAGCGCTCTGGTGAGCGTTGGGGGGGGGGGCAGAGCTCTCTGCTCGGGGAGCACTGAGAACCTAGTGATCAGCAGTGTTAGATTGCTCGGTTCTCAATCCTAGAGGTGCCGGGGGACAGAGGCATCCACCTACAATGCCTTGAAAAAGTATTCATACCCCTTGATTTTTTTTTTTTTTTCCTTAAACCAAAAACGTAAATTTATTTTTTGGGAATTTATGTGATAGACCAACACGAAGTGACACATAATTGAGAAGTGAAAGAAAAATGATAAATGGTTTTCAAATTGTTTACAAATAGATATCTGAAAAGTGTGGCGTGCATTTGTATTCAGCCCCCCTGAGTCAATACTTTGTAGAAACACCTTTCACTGCAATTACAGATGCAAGTCTTTTTGGGTATGTCTCTACCAGCTTTGCACATCTAGCAGTGTTAATTTTGGCAGAAAATTTCGATTTAGTTTTAGTCTTATGCCCCATACACACGGTCGGACATTGATCGGACATTCCGACAACAAAATCCTAGGATTTTTTTCCGACGAATGTTGGCTCAAACTTGTCTTGCATACACACGGTCACACAAAGTTGTCGGAAAATTCGATCATTCTGAACGCGGTGACGTAAAACACGTACGTCGGGACTATAAACGGGGCAGTAGCCAATAGCTTTCATCTCTATTTATTCTGAGAATGCATGGCACTTTGTGCATCGGATTTGTGTACACACGATCGGAAATTCCGACAACGGATTTTGTTGTCGGACAATTTTATAGCAAGCTCTCAAACTTTGTGTGTCGGAAAATCCGATGGAAAATGTGTGATGGAGCCTACACACGGTCGGAATTTCCGACAACAAGGTCCTATCACACATTTTCCACCGGAAAATCCGACCGTGTGTACGGGGCATTAGTCTTAGGACTAAATTGGCATTTGAGTTTTAGTCCTATTTTAGTCTTCTGCAAGTGTTTTAGTTTTAGTCATAGTCTTGGACTAAAATGCCATTTTAGCTCTATGCCACGTACACATGGTCGGAATTTCCAACAACAAATGTTCAATGTGAGCTTGTTGTCGGAAATTCCGACCGTGTGTAGGCTCCATTGGACATTTGCTGTCGGAATTTCCCACAACAAAAATTTGAGAGCTGGATCTCAAATTTTCCGACAACAAAATTCGCTCTTGGAAATTCCGATCGTGTGTACACAATTCCGACGCACAAAATTCCACGCATGCTCGGAATCAAGCAGAAGAGCTGCACTGGCTATTGAACTTAATTTTTCTCGGATCGTCGTACGTCTTGTACGTCACCATGTTCTTGACGTTCGGAATTTCTGACAACATTTGTGCGACCGTGTGTATGTAAGAAAAAAAATCCACGGTTTTGTTGTTGGAATGTCCGATCGTCTGTACGCGGCATTAGTATTATTTTAGTCATTGTATTTTAGTCGACTAAAATCTCCAGTAGATTTTAGTAGATTAAAATAATTTTAGTCAACTAAAACCGAGTGTGTTTAGTTAAGTTATAATGCATTATTTAGACATTTTTCGAAAATTTCCAAACTCATTATAAACTCCTGGAGTAACAAAATATAATGTCATGTTATTATTTATGGTATTAAGGTTTGAACAAACTCACAGATACTGATTTAGCCACTCTGCGCAGTCTGAGGAGGCCTGTAGTGCTGCAGAGTGCTCTGGATGGTGGTCTGAGGAGGCCTGTAATGCTGCAGAGTGCTCTGGACGGTGGTCCGAGGAGGCCTGTAATGCTGCAGAGTGCTCTGGACGGTGGTCCGAGGAGGTCTGTAATGCTGCAGAGTGCTCTGGACGGTGGTCCGAGGAGGCCTGCAGTGCTGCAGAGTGCTCTGGACAGTGGTCTGAGGAGGTCTGTAATGCTGCAGAGTGCTCTGGACGGTGGTCCGAGGAGGCCTGTAGTGCTGCAGAGTGCTCTGGATGGTGGTCTGAGGAGGCCTGTAATGCTGCAGAGTGCTGGATGGTGGTCTCAGGTCTGAGGGATGGCCTGTAATGTACAGTGCTCTGGATGCCGCCATGCCAGTGGTCACTGGTGAGAGGGGGCCTGTGATGCTGCACAATGCTGGATGGTGGTCTTAGGTCTGAGAAAGGATGGCCTGTAATGCACAGTGCCCTGAATGTCACTGCCAGTAGTCAGAGGAGGCCTGTAATGCACCTCTGCCGGGTTAGCCCCCCCATATCAAAATTTTTGAAAAAATCTTATGCAGTTTGTTAGATCTTTGTTAGATCAGGTTAGATCAACCGTTGTTTGCGTTAGATCTCACACAGAAGAAGCGATATTAACAGTTATTTGCTGGGGGGGGGGCTAACCCGTCATCAGCCCCCCCTTATCAAAAAATTGACCAAATAGTTAGCTATTTTGGAAGCAATTTGTTAGATCCGGTAAGATCAAGTGTTTTTAACGTTAGATCTCACATAATTAGAGATTTATTAAGTGATTAATGAGGGGGAGCTGGCCCCCCCTTATCAAATTTTTGGGCCAAAAATCATTCAGGCTAATAGATATTCCTTAGATAGGGTAAGATCAAGTGGTTTTAACGTTAGATCTCACATCATTTCAGAGATATTCCACATCAAAATAGAGATATTAGGTGGTACATATGGACGGGTTAGCCCCCCCTTATCAAATTTTCAGGCCAAAAATCATTCAGGCTAATAGATATTCTTTAGATCCAGTAAGATCAAGTGTTTTTAACGTTAGATCTCACATCATTTCAGAGATATTCCACATCAAAATAGAGATATTAGGTGGTACATATGGACGGGCTGGTCCCCCCTTATCGAATTTTCGGGCCAAAAATCATTCAGGCTAATAGATATTCGTTAGATCTGGTAAGATCAAGTGGTTTTAATGTTAGATAGCACATCATTTCAGAGATACTCCACATCAAAATAGAGATATTAGGTGGTACCTATGGACGGGCTGGCCCCCCCTTATCAAATTTTCTGGCCAAAAATCATTCAGGATAATAGATATTCGTTAGATCCGGTAAGATCAAGTGTTTTTAACGTTAGATCTCACATAATTAGAGACTTATTAAGTGATTAATGAGGGGGGGCTGGCCCCCCTTATCAAATTTTCTGGCCAAAAATCATTCAGGCTAATAGATATTCGTTAGATCCGGTAAGATCAAGTGTTTTTAATGTTAGATCTCACATCATTTCAGAGATATTCCACATCAAAATAGAGATATTAGGTGGTACATATGGACAGGCTGGCACCCCCTTATCGAATTTTCGGGCCAAAAATCATTCAGGCTAATAGATATTCGTTAGATCCGGTAAGATCAAGTGTTTTTAACGTTAGATCTCACATCATTTCAGAGATATTCCACATCAAAATAGAGATATTAGGTGGTACATATGGACGGGCTGGCCCCCCCTTATCGAATTTTCGGGCCAAAAATAATTCAGGCTAATAGATATTCATTAGATCTGGTAAGATCAAGTGGTTTTAACGTTAGATCTCACATCATTTCAGAGATATTCCCCATCAAAATAGAGATATTAGGTGGTACATGTGGACGGGTTAGCCCCCTACATGCAATTTTCTGGCCAAAAATCATCTAGGCTAACAGATATTCGTTAGATCCGGAAAGATCAAGTGGTTTTAACTTTAGAGATATTAGGTGGTAGTACATAAGGATGAGATTAGATCTCACATTATTAGAGACTTATTAAGTGATTAGTGAGGGGGGCTGACCCCCTCTTATCAAATTTTCTGGCCAAAAAATCACCCAGCTAATTGATATTCATTAGATCCGGTAAGATCAAGTGATTTTAATGTTTGATTATCCATAATTACAGGGATATTATGGATATTTGGTAACGATGCACGTATATCCATACTAGTGTCTATACCGGAAGCGGTGATGAGCATTTTCACATGTACCAGTGAGGAGTGCCATTGAGCATACCGAGGTATGCTGAAATTATGTGGGACATTAATCGACAGGTGTGTCCAAGCCCAGTGAAGCCTGAAGCACAGTCACAGAAGCCAGAGGGAAACTTCGGAGGGCTCTGGTGAAGGAGTCAACCATGTGCCCATCTACGGTAGCCGGCTCAAAACCAATGACACGAAGAGACAGCAGCGAAAGTCCAAACCCTTGCAGAGGGCCCCCCATTGTTGCCTCCAAACAACCCAGTGTCCTGTTTCATTTGACAAATGCTGCCTGGTGTCGGAGAGTCAATGCACACCAGACTCCCAAAACTTAGCACAGATTTAAGCCCAATCAGAACCTCGCAGAGAGGAGCGCGGATACAAACCACCGAACAGGCCAGGACCACCACTTCCTCCATGCTCCCTGACAAGCTGGTGGGACCTTCTCCTGTTGTTCCCATCCAAGTAAATGGAGTCTACACCAAGGCCCCTCTGGATACTGGAGCTTAAGTGACTCTTCTCTACAGAGACTTCTATGACAGGCACCTCAAGCACCTGCCTTTGCAGAAGTAGGAAGAGCTGCAGATATGGGGCATTGTGACTCAGAACTTCCCCTATGATGGCTATCTACCGGTCAAGCTGACCTTCGATCCCTCCATGGCTGGGAAAGCCAAGACTTTTGAAACTCAGGCAGTGGTCTGTTCTCGCCCACCAGGGGCAGTAAGAGTTCTCTCATCATAGAGACCAATTCTGATCTTGTCAGAAGGCTGTTGACACCTCTTGTTCTGGAGCCGGGCACTTCAACTACAAGTTTGCACCCCATGCTGAGACAAGCCTACCAGCACCTGGTACAAAAACAGAAGGGAAAGATCTGGCGCTTGGACCAGTGTGAGAAGGTGTTACAGCCTGGTAAAGTGGCCTATTTACGAGCATCTGTCAAGCTAAATTGGAAGCAAGCAGGCCCTTTCATTGTCCTTGAATCAGACGGACAGAGAGAAGACATAGGAGTGGAGATAATTCCCGAGGTGGTTTCAACCAAAGGGTTGCAAAGAAGTCACGGAAAGATCTTGGTTAGTGTCCACAACATAACAGCCTCGCCAGTGAAGATGCCGGCTCAGATGTTGCTGGGACAAATGAATCTGGCGTCCCGCCGTTTGATTTGGTGGGGGAGCAAAGGATGGGATCTCTGTGGAGGAGCTCTATCTGAAAAATACTCCCCTTTTGCCTGAATGGAAAGAAAGGGCCAAGACTCAGCTCCTGAGATGGCAGGCTGCATTCTCCAAGAGTGAATTTGATGTGGGGTGTAAAAAAAGTGCCCAATACCAGATCCATCTTTTCGAGTGCATAAGCCGTTCAGGGAAAGAGTTTGATAGATTCCTTTAGGGGACTTGGAGGATCTGCATGAACAACTGGCAGAGTTGAAGAGGGCAGGTATCATCCAAGTCCCAGAGTCTATACGCTTCCCCAATAGTGGTGGTACAGAAGAAGAATGGGTCACTGAGGCTGGGTATTGACTACCGGACGCTGAACTTAAGGACCATTCCCGACCAATATACCACCCCAAGGATAGAAGATGTCTTGCAGAGCCTGTCAGGAGCGAAGTGGTTCAGCATGCTGGATTTGAAGAGTGGGTATTACCAAATCCCCATGCACCCTGAGGATCGGGAGAAGACCATTTTCATTACCCCGCAGGGGATCTTTGGATTTGACCGTATGCATCAAGGCCTGTCTGGTGCCCCAGCAACCTTCCAAAGGCTAATGGAGAAGACTGTGGGTGACATGAAACTGATCGAGGTGTTGGTGTACTTAGACGACATCATCGTTTTCAGCAAGACCCTGGAAGAGCATGAAGAGTTTCTGCAGAAGGTCCTTAAGAGACTCCATGGTGAGGGGGTTGAAGCTGTCTCTGGAAAAGTGCCAGTTTTATCAACCCTCGGTCAACTACCTTGGTCACATTGTGTCTGCTGATGAAGTGGCCACTGACCTCCAGGCCGAGGCCTACCAAGGTGACTGAGCTTAGGTCATTTCTGGGATTCTGCTCTTATTACAGGAGATTTGTCAAGGGATTCGCTAAGGCGCTGACCTTAATCTGGCGAAGCCTGTCAGACCAGCTGGAGGGCCAGAAAACCCAGAGAGTCCATTAAGGAACACTTGACTCTGAAGTGTGAAGAGGTTTTAGGCAGCTGAAGTGAAGCCTAACAACCGCTCCAGTTGTGGCCTATGAAGATCCAACCAGGCCATACGAGCTACACTTTGACGCCAGTCGAGATGGGTTAGGTGGGGTGCTATATTAAGAACATGACTGCCATCTACGGCCTGTTGCCTACGTGAGTCGGAACTTGGCCCCCGCCGAGAAGAACTATCCCATGCACAAACTTGAGTTTCTGGCCTTGAAGTGGGTGGATAAGCTGAGGGATTACCTGTATGGAGTGGAGTTCGTGATCAAGACCGACAACAATGCTCTCACCTACATCCTCACTACCACCAAGTTGGATGCCACGGGTCACACATGGTTGGCTGCTCTATCAGGGTTTATTTTCAGCCTGAAGTATCGACCGGGGTCAGGAAACAAGACGCTGATGCTTTGTCAAGAAAGCCCCATTGTTCCAGAGACCCTCCAGAAGAATAGGCCCAACTGACACCTGAAGGGTACGAGCCTTATGTCAAGGAGCAGAACATCAACCTGGAGTAGGATCCAGGACCGAAGAGGTTGGAGTGTCAGCCGTTGGTGTCCCCAGACGTTATTGCAATGTCACCCAAGTCGGGGATGAAGGTCTGCCCAAGCTGTCAAAGACCTGTGGAGGGACCAGTTAGAGGACCCTCCCTGTAGCTTGGCATTCAAGGCCTTGGAGAGCCGATGCCCTGACTTGCTCCTCACTGACTCCCCGAAGGAAACCCATCTGCTGCACCGAGAGTGGGATCGGTTTCAGGTGCACAGAGGGTTGGTCTACCGAAGGGGCCCCTCTGACGATTCTGAAGAAAAATGGCAGCTATTCCTACCTGAAAAACATACGGAGACAGTATTAACTGCCCTACTATCAGAAACCATGAATCAGACCGAGACAGAAGTATAGTTAAATCACACTTCTTTAATAATAAGGTAAACAGAGTAAGCGTAGTCAAAACAAGCCAGAGTTCAGTAACCGGATCGGGTAGTCAGCCAAGCAAATGTCAGAGAGCCAGAGATAAATGTAGTAGTACAGCAAGCAAGATCAGGAGCCAGAAGGAACGTCAGCCTAGCAAGTCTTCAACAGGAACGCAGGAGAAAGACTCTGTGATGTTGACAAAGGTGAAGGCAGAGATCAAGTGAGCTGGACAACTTGCTCGGCAACTGTGGAGAGAAATGGGAGCTGGCAATTAGCCGACAGCTGAGCGGCCAGCTCAGAGAAGGAAGGGCTGAGCCCAGCCCTGACACCTACATGACAACCTTGGCCACCTCGGGCCCAAGAGGACTTTTCTCCTGGTGAGGGACCGGTTCTACTGGCCCTGCATGCAGGCTGAAGTTGAGGACTATTGCCACTCCTGCATCAGATGTATCCAAAGGAAGACTTTGCCTCACCGAGCTGCCCCAATGGACCATCTTCAGAGCCAAGGACCCATGGAGCTGGTGTGCATTGACATTCTGTGCTTGGAGCCTGATTTGAGCGGGCAGGGAAATATCCTGGTAGTGACTGACCATTTCACTCGGTATGCCCAGGCGTTTTCCACGAGGGACCAACAAGCATCCATGGTGGCCAAGATCTTCGCCGAGAAATTCTTTGTGTGTCTGTCCCAATGCATCCACTCTGATCAAGCGAGAGATGTCAAGAGTAGTCTCATCAAGAGACTTTCAGACCTGTTGGGCATCAGGAAGTCTAAAACCACCCCGTATCATCCTCAAGGAGATCCTCAACCAGAGAGATTCAACTGAACCCTCCTGGATATACTTGGAACTCTAAGTTCAGAACAAAAGCAGCACTGGAGCAAGCATATAGTGGCTATTGTGCATGCTTATAACAGCACCGCCAATGATGCCACAGGTTACTCTCCCTATAGTTTGATGTTCAGACCGTAGGCCCGACTGCCAGTAGACTTGGCCTCCGGCACATCCCTCGACCATACCTTAGCAACTTTCCACAGAAGGTACGTGGATCGCCTGCAGAGACGTCTGAAAACCACCTATGATAAGGCTCAAGCTGCCTCATATGCCCGAGGACAGAGAAACAATATAAACTTTGACCTTAGGGTACGAGTGCAGGACCTACAGCCGGATGACAAGGTACTGCTGAGAAACCTGGGTGTCCCTGGAAAGCACAAGTTGGCTAACTGCTGAAAGTCGCAGCCCTATGTCGTTTGCAAGCATCTGCCCAGACACCCAGTATATCAAATCCGGCCAGAGGGAAGCACAGGCCTGCTGAAGACTTAGCATCACAATCATCTGTTGCCTCTGTCAGAAGCAGTTCATGTGCCACCACAGCCAGATTTACAGTCCACACCCACGGCCTATCAAAGATCCCAGCCAGTGACTAGATCTTACTCTGTACCCCTTGCTGAAGATGAAAACAGCGAGGATGAAGAGAAAGATTGTCTGTGGCCATCTCGAATGCCAGGGCCTGCCACCCCCCCCCTTTCTTCTCCTCCCAAGGTGACTGAGGTGACTTTCAGGCCAGAGGCTCTTGAGTTTGTACCTCAAAGTCCACCTTTTGAAGAGTTGGAAGACCCTCAATCTTCCCTGCTGACAACAGACCCCTAAGACTTTCCATCCTTCATTGAGGAAACTGAAGCTGATATGCAGGAAGAAGAAGAGACCAGTGTGCCTGTAACCCCAAAACCTAAAGAACAGTGAGAGCGAAGGGTTATTCACCCACCCAAAAGACTAATATATGATACTTTGAGTGAAAGCTCTGAGGAGATCGTTCTCATTGCCAAAAGGACTTTTGAAGAAACTGACACTTCCACTGCAGATTTGGTGGTGGACAATCCCAACTCACTGTCAGGGCTGGGCTCAGCCCTTCCTTCTCTGAGCTGGCCACTCAGCTGTCGGATAATTGCCAGCTCCTATCTCTCCACAGTTACTCAGCTGTTGATGATATCCTGCTCGTCAGTCCTGCCTACATAAGCCGTCCAGTCCAGAGGATCTCTGCCTTAGCCTTGGTCAACATCACAGAAACAATCTCCTGCGATCCTGTTCAAGACTTGCTGTTCCACTACATTGATCCCTGACTTCTGGCTTGACTGACTATCCGTTCCGGTTACTGAACTTTGGCTATGTTTTGACTACGTTTGTTCTTTTTACTTTTATTATTAAACAAGTGCGATTTAACTGTACTTCTGTCTTGGCCTGATTTCTTGGTTTCTGACACTCAGCCCCTGGCACATCTAGCTGGGCCATTCCAGTTAACCTCCCCCCCTATGCTAATTGTTGGGATGAGCCTCTGCCAGGGTTTTATGCAGATGTAAATTGTATGGTTTCCTGTGCACACTAACCTGTTTTTTTTTTTCCGTGTGTATATCAAAAGCATGTAACAGGTCATACACTCTTTACCTCCTTTGGTGGACCAAAGTTTCTTTGGTGGGGTGAGTGTGTAGCGGGGGCTACTCTATTACCCATGGTCCCGCACCTCCCGCCATTCCTGCCAGCGACTGCCGGACTGAATAGACACTAACACAGGCACTCACTGAGGGAGAGCACACCTGTGAGTCCCTGTGGGGGATTTCTCCCCCTCCCTCTCCTCTTCCTGTGTCCCTATTGGCAGGGAGAGGAAGCCAATCAAGCAGCAGCAGAGGACCACGACCCACAATACAGCCCCATTGATTTCGACAGGGGGTGGAACTACCAAGCCCAGCCTGCTTTGCAAGAAGGGGGGACTAGCTAAAGACTTAAGCTTGTTGGTCTGAGGAGAGATCAATAAACCAATAAACTCAATTTTAGTCATACATTTAGGCCAAAATGTATTCGGCCACATGTCTTTTGTAAAAAAAATGTCAATAAGTGTATATTTATTGGTTTGCGCAAAAGTTATAGCGTCTACAAACTAGGGTACATTTTCTGGAATTTACACAGCTTTTAGTTTATGACTGCCTATGTCATTTCTTGAGGTGCTAAAATGGCAGGGCAGTACAAAACCCCCCCAAATGACCCCATTTTGGAAAGTAGACACCCCAAGGAAATTGCTGAGAGGCATGTTGAACCCATTGAATATTTATTTTTTTTGTCCCAAGTGATTGAATAATGACAAAAAAAAAAAAAAAAAAATATTTACAAAAAGTTGTCACTAAATGATATATTGCTCACACAGGCCATGGGCCTATGTGGAATTGCACCCCAAAATACATTCAGCTGCTTCTCCTGAGTATGGGGATACCACATGTGTGGGACTTTTTGGGAGCCTAGCTGCGTACGGGGCCCCGAAATCCAATCACCGCCTTCAGGATTTCTAAGGGCATAAATTTTTGATTTCACTCCTCACTACCTATCACAGTTTTGAAGCCCATAAAATGCCCAGATGGCACAAAACCCCCCCAAATGACCCCATTTTGGAAAGTAGACACCCCAAGCTATTTGCTGAGAGGATGTTGAGTCCATGAAATACTTTCTTTTTTGACACAAGTTGCGGGAAAGTGACAATTTTTTTTTTTTTTGCACAAAGTTGTCACTAAATGATATATTGCTCACACAGGCCATGGGCATATGTGGAATTGCACCCCAAAATACATTTAGCTGCTTCTCCTGAGTATGGGGATACCACATGTGTGGGACTTTTTGGGAGCCTAGCCGCATACGGGGCCCCGAAAACCAAGCACCGCGTTCAGGATTTCTAAGGGCGTAATGTTGTGATTTCACTCCTCACTACCTATCACAGTTTTGAAGGCCATAAAATGCCAATATGGCACAAAACCCCCCCAAATGACCCCATTTTGGAAAGTAGACACCCCAAACTATTTACTGAGAGGCATGTTGAGTCCATGGAATATTTTATATTTTGACACAAGTTGCGGGAAAGTAACACTTTTTTTTTTTTTTTGCACAAAGTTGTTACTAAATGATATATTGCTCAAACATGCCATGGGCATATGTGGAATTACACCCCAAAATACATTCTGCTGCTTCTCCTGAGTACGGGGATACCACATGTTTAGGACTTTTTGGGAGCCTAGCCGCGTACGGGGCCCTGAAAACCAAGCACCGCCTTCAGGATTTCTAAGGGCATAAATTTTTGATTTCACTCCTCACTTCCTATCACAGTTTTGAAGGCCATAAAATGCCAAGATGGCACAAAACCCCCCCAAATGACAATATTTTGGAAAGTAGACACCCCAAGCTATTTGCTGAGAGGCATGTTGAGTCCATGGAATATTTTATTTTTTGACACAAGTTGCGGGAAAGTGACAATTTTTTTTTTTTTTGCACAAAGTTGTCACTAAATGATATATTTCTCACACAGGCCATGGGCATATGTGGAATTGCACCCCAAAATACATTCAGCTGCTTCTCCTGAGTATGGGGATACCACATGTGTGGGACTTTTTGGGAGCCTAGCTGCATACGGGGCCCCGAAAACCAAGCACCGCCTTCAGGATTTCTAAGGGCGTAAAGTTGTGATTTCACTCCTCACTGCCTATCACAGTTTTGAAGGCCATAAAAAGCCCAGATGGCACAAAACCCCCCCAAATGACCCCATTTTGGAAAGTAGACACCCCAAGCTATTTGCTGAGAGGCATGTTGAGTCCATGGAATATTTTATATTTTGACACAAGTTGCGGGAAAGTGACAATTTTTTTTTTTTTTTTTGCACAAAGTTGTCACTAAATGATATATTGCTCAAACATGCCATGGGCATATGTGGAATTACACCCCAAAATATATTCTGCTGCTTCTCCTGAGTACGGGGATACCACATGTGTGGGACTTTTTGGGAGCCTAGCTGCATACGGGGCCCCGAAAACCAAGCACCGGCTTCAGGATTTCTAAGGGCGTTAAGTTGTGATTCCACTCCTCACTACCTATCACAGTTTTGAAGGCCATAAAATGCCAAGATGGCACAAAACCCCCCCCAAATGACCCCATTTTGGAAAGTAGACACCCCAAGCTATTTGCTGAGAGGCATGGTGAGTATTTTGCAGCTCTCATTTGTTTTTGAAAATGAAGAAAGACAAGAAAAATGTATTTTTTTTTTCTTTTTTCAATTTTCGAAAGTTTGTGACAAAAAGTGAGGTCTGCAAAATACTCACTATACCTCTCAGCAAATAGCTTGGGGTGTCTATTTTCCAAAATGGGGTCATTTCGGGGGGGGGGGGGTTGTGCCATCTGGGCATTCCATGGCCTCCGAAACTGTGCTAGGCAGTGAAGAGTGAAATCAAAAATTTACGCCCTTAGAAAGCCTGAAGGCGGTGCTTGGTTTTCGGGGTCCTGTGTGCGGCTAGGCTCCCAAAAAGTCCCACACATGTGGTATCCCCATACTTAGGAGAAGCAACAGAATGTATTTTGGGGTGTAATTTCACATATTCCCATGGTATGTTTGAGCAATATATCATTTAGTGACAACTTTGTGCAAAAAAAAAAAAAAAAAAAATTTGTCTCTTTCCCGCAACTTGTGTCACAATATAAAATATTCCATGGACTCGACATGCCTCTCAGCAAATAGCTTGGGGTGTCTACTTTCCAAAATGGGGTCATTTGGGGGGGTTTTGAACTGTCCTGGCATTTTATGCACAACATTTAGAAGCTTATGTCACACATCACCCACTCTTCTAACCACTTGAAGACAAAGCCCTTTCTGACACTTTTTGATTACATGAAAAAATCTTTTTTTTTTGCAAGAAAATTACTTTAAACCCCCAAACATTATATATTTTTTTAAAGCAAATGCCCTACAGATTGAAATGGTGGGTGTTTCATATTTTTTTTTCAAACAATATTTGCGCAGCGATTTTTCAAACGCATTTTTTGGGGAAAAAACACACTTTTTTAAATTTTAATGCACTAAAACACACTATATTGCCCAAATGTTTGATGAAATAAAAAAGATGATCTTAGGCCGAGTACATGGATACCAAACATGACATGCTTTAAAATTGCGCACAAACGCGCAGCGGCGACAAAATAAATACATTTTTAAAAGCCTTTAAAAGCCTTTACAGGTTACCACTTTAGATTTACAGAGGAGGTCTACTGCTAAAATTACTGCCCTCGTTTTGTCCTTCGCGGTGATACCTCACATGCATGGTGCAATTGCTGTTTATATTTGACGCCAGACCGACGCTTGCGTTCGCCTTTGCACGAGAGCAGGGGGGGACAGGGGTGCTTTTTTTTTTTTTTTTTTTTTTTCTTTATTATTTTTTTGCTTTTTTATCTTATTTTTAAACTGTTCCTTTCATTTTTATTTTTTTTTTATTAATTTTATTGTTATCTCAGGGAATGTAAATATCCCCTATGATAGCAATAGGTAGTGACAGGTACTCTTTTTTTTTAAAATTGGGCTCTATTAGACCCCAGATCTCTCCTCTGCCCTCAAAGCATCTGACCACACCAAGATCGGTGTGATAAAATGCTTTCCCAATTTCCCAATGGCGCTGTTTACATTCGGCGAAATCTAAGTCATGAAATGCTCGTAGCTTCCGGTTTCTTAGGCCATAGAGATGTTTGGAGCCATTCTGGTCTCTGATCAGCTCTATGGTCAGCTGGCTGAATCACCGGCTGCATTTTCAGGTTCCCTGTTGGGACAGGAAAGCCAGAGAAAAACATGGAAGACGGTGGGGGGGGGGGCATTCCCTCCCACTGCTTGCAAAAGCAGTCTAGAGGCTAATTAGCCACTAGGATTGCTTTTACATGAAAGCCGACCGCTGGCTGAAAAGAATGATACCAAGATGATACCTAAACCTGCAGGCATCATTCTGGTATAACCACTCAAAGTCCATAAACATACCAGTACGTTGCTGGTCCTTGTTAGGCATATATTGTAAACTTTTTTTTCATGCAGCCTGTGGGCTGAACGAAAAAAAGATATTGATCGGTGGGTATGCCCACCATTAGAATACCTCCCTTCATCCACCCACTTCTAATGATGGGCATACATGCACCATTTATACATGCCGAAGCATGGGGGCATCCTCCCGCAAAAGGCAGGAGCAAATTGCTCCTCCACCCACTGCTGCCCCCACGCTTCGGCATATATGCTGAAGTATGTAACTGTGGTGGTGAAATCACCTCCGACAGCGCTGGAGTCATGGCTTTATATATCGTGGGAGCAAACGCTGTTGCTGTCAAGATAAATAAATCCGCGCTGCAACTGAATGGCGTACCTGCTAAGCAAATGATGGTTAACAATAAAACAAAGTAACATTACAGTATAACAGTAAGACTTACCATACCTGCAAAGCAAATACAAAAAAAAAAACATAGTAAAAAATAAAACATTTAACGCAACCTGTGTCTAAAATATATATATGCCGAAGCATGGGGGCATCCTCCCGCAAAAGGCAGGAGCAAATTGCTCCTCCACCCACTGCTGCCCCCACGCTTCGGCATATATGCTGAAGTATGTAACTGTGGTGGTGAAATCACCTCCGACAGCGCTGGAGTCACGGCTTTATATATCGTGGGAGCAAACGCTGTTGCTGTCAAGATAAATAAATCCGCGCTGCAACTGAATGGCGTACCTGCTAAGCAAATGATGGTTAACAATAAAACAAAGTAACATTACAGTATAACAGTAAGACTTACCATACCTGCAAAGCAAATACAAAAAAAAAAACATAGTAAAAAATAAAACATTTAACGCAACCTGTGCCTAAAATATATATATGCCGAAGCATGGGGGCATCCTCCCGCAAAAGGCAGGAGCAAATTGCTCCTCCACCCACTGCTGCCCCCACGCTTCGGCATATATGCTGAAGTATGTAACTGTGGTGGTGAAATCACCTCCGACAGCGCTGGAGTCACGGCTTTATATATCGTGGGAGCAAACGCTGTTGCTGTCAAGATAAATAAATCCGCGCTGCAACTGAATGGCGTACCTGAAAACAATAAAATGGTTACCAACACAGTAAACGGTAAAGTATAAAAAATCTGAAAAGCAAACATGGTAAAACATAATAACAATAAAACATTGCAGAATAGAATAGAGTAAAAAAGAGCAGAACAATAGAGAGAGAATAGAGAGAGAGAGAGAACAATAAAACAACAACTATTTTTGGTTTTTTTATTTTATATTTTTTTTTGTGTTTTTATTTTTTTAATTTTTTTTTAATTTTTTTTTTTACACTTTTTTTTTAGTAACTTTTAACTTTTGTAACTCGTTCCAGGTTTGGGTCTCTCAAAATGCAATGGCATCTTGGGAGACCCTGTGTTAGTGTGCCTAGTCTGTGCAGTGCTGAACCCTATGCTAATACTCAACTAATGTATGGTAGCGTTCAAAGCATTCACCCATGCAAAGACCAGGATTGCCAGGACAGGAGGGACAATAAGACCGGGTGTCACGCCTAAATCCGCGCTTGCTGCAGACACGACATCTTTTTTGGGGGGCTTTTTGGGTAGGGGTACTCGGGATGGCATAAAGAAAATGCCGTTAATGCAGCCGGCTTACTGCATTTGGTTGGGGAAGGTGAGGTAGAGCACCGTCTGGAAACAGAAGGGCTCTGACGATCTCTTCCTGGAATTTAAGGAAGGATCCAGTCTGTCCTGAAGCTCTGTATAGCACATGAGCGTTCAGCAAAGCCAATTGAAATAAATAAACAGACACTTTTTTGTACCAGCGTCTGGCCTTACGGGCAACTAGGTACGGCACCAACAACTGGTCGTTGAGGTCCACCCCTCCCATATTAAGGTTGTATTCGTGGACACAGAGGGGTTTCTCCACAACACCAGTCGCCGTAGGAATTTGGGTCGTCGTGTCTGCATGAAGGGAGGTGAGAACGAAAACATTCTTCTTATCCCTCCACTTCATAGCGAGCAAATTATTATACTTCAAGCAGGCTCTCTCCCCCAGCCTAAGACGGGAATCTACAAGCCGCTGGGGAAAGCCCCGGCGATTAGGTTGCACGGTGCCACATGCTCCAATCTGCTGATCAAACAAGTGACTAAAAAGTGGCACGCTCGTATAATAATTGTCCACGTACAAGTGGTACCCCTTTCCGAATAAGGGTGACACCAAGTCCCACACTATCTTGCCAGCGCTTCCTATGTAGTCAGGGCAGTTTGTCGGCTCTACGTGACTATCTTTGCCCTCGTAAACCATAAAACTATATGTATAGCCTGTGGCCCTGTCACAGAGCTTATACATCTTGACCCCGTATCTGGCACGCTTGCTGGGAAGGTACTGTTTGAATGACAAGCGGCCAGAAAATTTAATCAGGGACTCATCAATGCAGACAACTTGATGGGGGGTAAACAAGTCTGCAAAACGTTGGTTGAAGTGGTTTACGAGGGGCCGAATTTTGTAGAGCCGATCGTATGCAGGGTCTCCACGAGGACGACAGAGTTCATTGTCGTTGAAGTGCATGAACCGCAAAATCTGCTCGTATCGTGCCCTGGCCATGGAAGCAGAGAACAAGGGTGAATGGTAAATTGGGTCAGTGGACCAATATGACCGCAACTTACTCTTTTTATTCAACCCCATGAGGAGGGAAAGGCCCAGAAAGGTCTTAAATTCGGAGACCGTAATTGGTCTCCAATCTCTGGCAAGGGAGGACTGGGGATTAGCGGTGATGTGTTGACCAGCGTATAAATTGCTTTGGTCCACAATAGATCTATAGAGATCTTCGGTGAAAAACAGTGAATAAAAATCCAGTGGCGTAAAGTCAACTGTTTCCACCTGAATTCCGGGTTGGCCAGTGAAAGGGGGAAGTACGGGTGCTGCAGAAGTGGAGGGTTACCAATTCGGATTGGCCAATGCAGCAGGAAGGGCACTATGGGCACGACGGGCCTGTCTTTGTCTTCTTGGTGGCAGCGGGACACTACTAGTGCTTGCCACCTCGCCAGCTTGAACTGCACTTATGGGACTCGCCACGTCACCACGTGATACTGCAGTGCTGGATGTACGACCAGGGTGTACTAGGCCGCTGGTGCTTGCCACTTCACCAGAAGGAATAGCGGCGCTAGTACTTCTCTGCTCCATACGAGAGCCCTGCGGTTCTTGCACTTCAAGGACAGAAGAAGATTGGGGTCTGGTACGCCTGACCTTAGCAGGGACCACAACTCTGTCGTCAGAGCTATCTGTCATGGAGCCGCTGTCCTCTACAGGTTCGTATTCTGAGCCTGAACTTGACAGATGAGTGACTTCCTCTTCACTATCTGTCATACTCAGAAACGTGTAGGCCTCTTCACTAGTGTACCTTCGATTTGCCATTTTGGGCTCTAAATTTAGGGGTACACTAGTGAGACTCACAGGCAAAAAAGCTCCTGACTGTCAGCGACTGTATAAAAACGCTACCAAAAAACTGTTAGCGATCGCAGGGATCAGGCCTGACTCTGCGAACGCTGCAGTTATGTGTGCTTAGTGTTTTGTAAGTGTCAGTTATCGATCGATACTGCACTTGGGTGGGCTGGGCAGGGCTGGGCCGAGGAGCAAAACGCAGGTGCTAGCAGGTATCTGGGCTGATCCCGCTAACACTGCGTTTCAGGGAACCCTAAACTGCTGGGGAGTATAGATCTGATCGGATCAGATATCGATCCGCTCAGATACTATAGCACTAAGGGAGGTGTATGCTGCGTGCGTGGGTTTTAGCGGTACTGGCGCTAACCTGACGCTGCCTGGGGCGACGCAGACCTAAGCTGACCCTAAAAATGTAATTTATATCACCGCCGGGCAATTAGGGGGTTAAACCTTTATAGGGTAATAAACGGCGGGTGCCCTAAAACTATAATAAACTGTAATAAACTGTAATAAACTACAAAAAACAAACTAGCTAACCAGCGTCACCCGTAACACTTATACGGTGATCGCTGGTGAAAGGGTTAACTAGGGGGCAATCAGGGGGTTAAAACCTTTAGCAGGTAGTATATGGGGGTCCCTGTCGCTATAAAACACTGACAGCGAACCTATATACTTACCTCCCTAACTAGCGTCACCTGTGTCACTAATACAGCGATCAGAAAAACGATCGCTTAGCGACACTGGTGACGGGGGGTAATCAAGGGGTTAACTTTTATTAGGGGGGGTTAGGGGGGTACCCTGGACCTAAGGGGGGGTACCCTAGACCTAAAGGGGGCTAACCTAACTGCCCTAACACTTGTAACTGACACAAACTGACACCAATGCAAAAAAAAAAAAAATGCTATTGGTGTCAGAGTGACAGGGGGTACAGGGGGGTGATCGGGGGGTGATCGGGGGGTGATGGGGGGTGACAAGTGTGCCTGGCGTGTTTTACTGTTAGTGTAGTGTTGTGCAGACTTACTTGATGTCTTCTCTCCTCGGCGCCGGATCAAAAAGACCGACTCGAGGAGGGATGACATCACTTCCTTTCCCTCTGTTTACCTTACAGAGGGAAAGGAAGCATTCTCATTCGCCGGGAGCGATCGGGAGGGGGTGGCCAACAATGGATGGCCTCCCCCTGACCTCTCAACGCCCGGGAACAAATGGCGACCGCCTCGGGCACCGGGGGGGGGACCGATCGGACCCCCCACCCGCGGAAGGCAAATCACGTATATATACGTGATTTTGCCTGTCCCTGCCACCTTGCCGACGTAAATCGGCGTGAGGCGGTCGTCAAGTGGTTAATAATAATAATAATAATAATAATAATAAGGTAAACAGAGTAAACGTAGTCAAAACAAGCCAGAGTTCAGTAACTGGATCAGGTTGCCAGCCAAGCAAATGTCAGAGAGCCAGAGATAAACGTAGTAGTACAGCAAGCAGGATCAGGAGCCAGAAGGAATGTCAGCCAAGCAAGTCTTCAACAGGAACGCAGGAGAAAGTCTCTGTGATCTTAACAAAGGCGAAGGCAGAGATCAAGTAAGCTGTACGGCTTTAAATAGGCAGGACTGACGAGCAGAATCAACAACAGCTGGGAAACTGTGGAGAGAGATGGGAGCTGGCAATTAGCCGACTGTCACGTACCTGGTAGGTTTTGAGCCTGAAGTGCAGAGAAGGACCTCCCTTACAGCTCCCACTCCTGTTCCCCTGGAATGGAGACAGAGGGCCCAGGAGTGAGGAGTGGTATGGGTGCCTGGCAGGATCAACAATCCTTGGAAGTTCAGGAGTGGTGGCACCCTCTGGAACCTGAAGCTGAAGAGGAGGCTGGAGACTGGAATTCAGAGAGGACCAGGAACCACAGCAGGTAAGTAAGCAGGACTGAAGAGCTGGACTGGAACCAGGAACAAGCAGTAGGTAATAGACTGAAACGCTGGGCTGGAACCAGGAACAAGCAGCAGGTAGTAGTCTGGAACGCTGGACTGGAACCAGGAACAAAGCAGCAGGTAGTAGCCTGGAACGCTGGACTGGAACCAGGAACAAAGCAGCAGGTAGTAGCCTGGAACGCTGGACTGGAACCAGGAACAAAGCAGCAGGTAGTAGCCTGGAACGCTGGACTGGAACCAGGAACAAGCAGCAGGTAGTAGTCTGGAACGCTGGACTGGAACCAGGAACAAGCAGCAGGTAGTAGTCTGGAACGCTGGACTGGAGCCAGGAACAAAGCAGCAGGTAGTCAGACTGGATACTGGTATCAGACAGAGGGATGGTCAAACAAGCCGGTGGTCGGTATCGGTCGAGCAGCAGAGGTACCAGGGATTACACAGAGGGATGGTCAGGCAAGCCAAGAGGGTCTGGTGCAGGCGGATAGCAGGATGGTCTAACAGGAAGCCGGGTCAGATAACAGAGTACACAGGTCAGATCAGGTTAAGGCACACGGACCGCTGTAGAGCAGACAGCGAGGATTGAGTGTGACAGGCCGGTTTAAATAGCCCGCCTGGCACTAGTGGGAGTGCGCGCGCGCGTGCCCGTGCGTGACAGCACCCGTGAACGCGCGCACATGCGCAGTGGAACCCGTGGCCGTGTTCCCGTGCGTCTGGATCGCCGATTACTGGCAGGATCTTCATGACACCGACAGCTGAGCGGCCAGCTCATAGAAGGAAGGGCTGAGCCCAGCCCTGACAGAGATAAAGATAATTTTCTATAACACTGAATAAAAGGAAAATATATATTTAATAAAATATAATAATGTTCATTGTTGTAACTCTGTTTTAAAGTATTTCAGTCAAAATCTGTACTATTATTATTGTTAACGGTTATGAACATGTGACTAAAATAAATGTAATATATGTATGGTTATGTGAAAGCGAAACCACTTCAGTCATAAAAGTGATTGGTCATATCTTCTCCTGTTCGCGAAAAAACTTGTGGGTGGTCATGCTGTTGGGATCTGGGAAACTCTCTAGCAGATAAAATGTAATGCCAAGGTTTTGTGTGGTTTTGTCATGGAGGGTTGTATTGGGAGGAAAAGGGAATATTTTCTTGGGATGCATTCTGTACTTTACTTACTCCTGACCCCTGTTACAGGCACCTGGCCCTTGTCGGACAGTACATTTTACAGCCACATTACAGCACACAGCATATGGCTCATCTCTAAGCCGGGGTTCCACCTTAACGTTGACTTTCACGTGAACGCGGCCACGCCCGGTCCTGGGCATTGATGAGCCGATACGAGAGGAGACTCCTGACCCACAGCAGAGTAGGCTCTGGTTTTATTTAACCAACCCCTGTCAGTACACCAACTATTTGGCACAGTGTGCAAAACACACTGCTATTAGCTCTACCCCTCCCCCCCCCCCTCATTCAAAGCTGGTATGGACAGTAGGGTGTCCCTTGATTTCATTTTTAAAATCTGGTAACTTTAATCTAAGGCCTGGTTTACACCTATGCAGGTTGCGGTTGATGCGTTTTCTTGTTGTGTTTTACATTTTTATCATGTGTGTTTTTGATGCATTTCTTTTTTTTTTTTAACAGAAAAGTTTATTAACAAATCAGCATTACAATATAATCAGCATTCGACAATCAAGTATTACTTTGCTACATAGTCATTTAGTATGTTCATACCAGAGATTGGCACCCTAAAGATCAATACAGCCGTTTCTTAACATTCCTTTACCAGTAAAAACCCGATGATGTTTTTTGCAGTTTCTACCTCTATATGGCAAACAAACTTTCCCCCCTTAAGTGGATGAGAACCCCTCACACAGAAGAAGTGTATTCCTCACCAGTGATCTCTTCAGTGGAATAGTCCGGTGTTGTCCAGCACGGGGAGGGGGGGCAGAAATACCCCTAACCAGACAGGAGGAGAATCCCTCACTTGGTCTCCCTCCTCTCCATCCCTTAACCCCGCGCGTCCACCCACGCCGACCATACCTTATCAAATTTAGCCGGGCATTGTCTGCTCTCGTATGTGAGTTTATAGAGGGGAAGTACTGAGTCTATAGCCTTTTTCCATGATGTGAGGGTGGGGGGTTCGGCTGATTTCCAATGCAACAATATCTCTCTCCTAGCATAAAAGAGGGAGAACATTATGCAGAGTTTCGTATATCTGTCCCCCTCAACCTCGTCCAGGTAACTTAATAGAAGCACCATGGGCTCCAGTGGCACCCTAGATCCCCCCATTTCACTAAGTTTCTCCGCCACTCCCTCTCAGTATGTTTAGAGCCTGGGGCAGGCCCAAACCATATGCCAGAAGGTCCCCTCCTCAGTCCTGCATCTGGGGCAGTTTGGGTCTAGGTTGGGATATATTCTTGCCATTCTGTGTGGTGTGAAGTATGCCCTGTGTATAAATTTAAGTTGAAGGAATCTGTCTTTGGCAGTTATCATAGAGGGGATGAAGGTGGACAAACAGTCCTCCCATTCGTCTTCCCCTAGAGCTGGTATGTCCTCCTTCCATTTATCCATTGTGCGGGTGGGTTTAACGTCATGGGCTACCTTGAGATAAAGATATAGCGTGGAGAGGGGTTTCCCCATCTCACTCGAAGTCAGTAGTCACTCAACTGAGTCCGGCTCCAGAGTTAGTGTGTCTGAGAACTGAGCCCTCAATGCAGGTCTCAGCTGCCAGTATCGAAACTCAAAGGAGCCGGGTATGGAGTATTGTCTCTTCATTTCATTAAAAGGCATAATTTCCCCGTTTACCATGACATGTTTGAGGGCAGTGATCCCCCTTTTAGCCCAGTGTGCTGGATCTGGTATATCACAGAGAAGAGGTAGTGTAGGATTTCCCCCCAGTGAAGTGTGTGGTGAGATGCAGTTGGGTTTAGCATCAATAGCCCTGGTCTCCCTCCATGCTCTAATAGTTGTCTTCATGGACCTCGTCAATAGATAAGGAGCTTTCAATCCCCGGTATACTAAATTGCTCAGCGCTGCGTGCGACCCCAAAATTGCCGCCTCCAGTCTCACCGCCGGATTCTGCCTGGGCTGGGAGAACCACCAACGGCCGCCCAGTAGTAGGTTAAGAAGTTGGGGAGAGCTAGGCCTCCACTTGATAGTGGTAGATATAATATACGTTTTACCCTCCGTGTTGGCGCCGTAAAAAGGACCCGCCCCTCTAGACTGGCTCATGTGGTTTAGTGGTCTAGAGGGGCGGGTCCTTTTTACGGCGTCGCCGAACACACACACAGACCCAGCTGTGTGACACACAGCGCTCCCGCTGATATTAATACACACTATTGGAGCTCCGCTCTTTTGCTTTTTCCTTTGCCACACTGGGAGCAAGAGAGCTTTCCTTCCCCCCTCTCCAGGCATTTCACTTGGACCAACCCGGATCGGAGACAACATTCCTGACAGCTGCTGGGGAGATCTTCTCATTACATGGTCCCTGCAGAGGGCAAAAATCTGCATGCCTGATAGACCCTGCCAAGGAGGGGGTCCAACACGGAGGGTAAGAGTCCACCTTTATCACTTTCTCACTTATTGGAGTCACCGTCAGTGGATTTGCACCATCCTGCACATCTCTTTCCTTTGTCAATCCACTCATAGGGGGATTAGTTGCTGCTGAGCTGTATAGTGGATGGAAGCTTTTTTTCACTGATGAACTTTTTATGTTTGAACCCATGGACTGAGTTTGTTTGATTTTCAGATTTTCACGCTATTAATATCATTGTACTTCACATGTACACATTTTTTGTTTCTTCTTTGAGTTTTTATGTTTTGCACTTATATATTTCTACCACTCATGGAGTCATTTACTTGCTCTCAGTAGATTGGGGTTTTTACTACCACCCACATGTATTCACATCTATGTGTGTATTTTCATATAATTAGCGCACTTTATTTATTTTTTATTTTTCATGGTATACACAGATATTGGTGTATTTTGTGTGCAGCTTTTACCTTTGACCTTTTTTGCTCTGCAGCGCAGTTTTTCTTTTTATTTTTGAATAATATACGTTTTGACACCCTAGGCGGCCTCCCAGCCCAGATGAATGAGGTAATCACACCTTCCAAGCGTCTAAAGAAAGATTTAGGTATGTGGGATGGGGTGTTGCGAAAAAAATATAAAAACTTAGGGAGGAACACCATTTTTAATAGATTGACTCTACCCACAGGGGGTAAGTGGGAGGGTGTGCCAAGCTGTACATTTGACGGTAAGGTGAGTTAGAAGAAGCTGTACATTCTTGTCTATGAATTCACGTGTGGTGTTGCTGATCTTAATTCCCAGATAGGTAAATTCCTCCACCCACTGAAGAGAGGTTCCTGCCCCCTGCGAAAGCGTGGGATGCAGCGGAAACAGAACTGACTTGCTCCAATTTATACGAATGCCAGAGAATCGGCCGAACTCCTCAAATAGGTCCACTGACCTCCGTAGCGACTGAGAGGCATCGGCTAGATAGAGTAGGGCATCATCAGCATATAGGGACACCTTTTCCTCTATCGCACCTACCTTTATGCCCCTCACTCCTGGATCAGCCCTCAAAACAATGGCCGGGGGTTCCACCGCCAAAGCAAACAGTCCGGGCGATAGTGGGCAGCCCTGTCGAGTGCCTCTACCCAGGGTAAAACTTTCAGAGAGCGTACCATTCGTACGGATTCTTGCTTTGGGGTTTGCATAGAGCATTTTTAACCAGGTCATAAATTGAGGCCCAAACCCTAATTTTGAAAGGACCTCCCACAGATACCCCCATTCCACTGAGTCAAAGGCTTTTTCGGCGTCGAGCGACGCCACTACTCCCGCCGACCCCGGCTGAGCCCTGTCCATGTGTGTAAAAAGCCTTCTAATGTTGATGTCTGTTCCCCTCCCCGGCATGAACCCAGTTTGGTCCGGATGGATTAGGGCAGTTATAACCGTGTTGAGCCTGTTAGCCAGCACTTTATCTAGGAGTTTCGCATCAACATTAATCAAGGAGATGGGGCGGTATGAGGCGCATAGGGTTGGATCTTTACCTGGTTTGGGGATCACAACTATCACTGCCTCGCTCAGGGATTCCGGGAGTTCACCGAGCTTCTGGGCCTCCGAGAGCATTGCATGCAAGGCTCCCGTCAGCTCTTCAGCGTACTGTTTGTAGAACTCGACCGGTATGCCATCCGGTCCTGGAGACTTACCAGATTGCATGGTTTTTTGAGCTTTAGCTATTTCATCAGAGGTTATGGGAGCATCTAGCTGTTCATGGTATTTTCCTGTCAGGACCGGGGTGTCAATTGGGTCTAGGTATGAGGTCAGTTCGTCAGTGGTGTAGGCTGCCCTAGAGCTGTAGAGGTTCCTGTAAAAGGAGACGAAACAGTCATTTATCTCGTTGGGGGCGGATATCAGGGTCCCACCGGGTCCCTGTATAGAGGACACACTCATCCCCCCCATCTGTTCCCGTGACAGCCAAGCCAATAGCTTCCTGGATCTTTCACCCTGTTCAGGGACTGGAGTGTGGCATAGTCTCTAGGGTCTTTGGTTCCTATGAATAGTGCCTCCTGCAAGTCCGCCTTCTTTTCAGCACTAATCAAGTCAGCTCTCCTCTCCCTACGAACCTTAGCTATAATTGCCTGATACCTTCCCCTAGTATATGCCTTAAAGGCATCCCACACCGTCAGTGGACCTACCGTGCCCGGATTAACTTCCCAGTATTCCTGGAGTGCCCCTCTAAAGTGACCATCCACCGCCTCATCCGACACCCAAAATCTAGACAGGCACCACAGATTATTCTCTGGGGTCGACGTGAGGTTCATGGTCAGGAGAAGCGGCGCATGGTCAGATATGCCCCTGGGGAGTATCTTAATATCCTTCAGCCGTGACAGAGCCAGACCCCCTAGATAAGCCAAATCAATCCTAGAGAAGGATCTGTGTGATGCAGAGTGACAGATGTAAGCCCTGGAGTGGGGATTCCTCCAACGCCAGACATCCGTCAGTCCGTAGAGGTCAGCCCACTCTGCCAGTCCTGAATGGGAATGCCCACCTGTCGACATCCTATCCATGTCCAGATCTGGAACCATGTTAAAGTCTCCCAGAAGTATCATATTGTCATTAGCTAGCTCTGCAATCTTAGAGGTGATCTGATTTAGGAGAGCCATCGAAGCTGGAGGGGGCAAATACAGTCCCGCTATAACCCATTCCACAGTATGGATCTGTGCGTTTATTAATACATATCTGCCCTCCGAGTCCAACACCAAGTCTAGCAGCCTAAAGGGGAGGGACTTGTAAATCAAGATGCTGATGCCCCTTGCAAAATTTGAGTGTGTGGAGTGATAGTGATGCCCTATCCATGGCTTTTTGAGGGCCAATGTTTTACTACCCACTAGGTGTGTTTCCTGGAGGATACAGATATGAGGACTATGGGCCTTAATGAACTGAAAGACCAGAGATCTCTTAACCGGGGAGTTTAAGCCCCTGGTATTCCAGGACAGTATGTTAAGGGAAGTCATTCTTGCAGTTTGGTAGAGGAATTGCAGGATCAGAGGGACACCCTCCCCCGGAGACCTTAAGGGGGATCTGAAGGAGGCAGTAGGAGTAGACATACATTGCTGACTTTTGTAATGCAGTTGCAAAGAATACATATAACAATATTTTCTTAACCCAGGGTTTAACCATACCCCATAAAATTATACAAACATACTCCCCAATAAAACAAAAAATAAACCTAATCCCTGAAAGGGAAGAACTGGCCCCATTGGGGCAACATTCCCCACCCCCCTCCCCACCCAACCCCCTTGAACTGAGGCCGGGAATTCATCCCTAACATTTCCAGCTCGCCGGCTGCAAGAGGGAGTCCGTGAAAGAGGCGAACTCAACCCCCCGGGCACTTCCTAGGGGGTCAAGCAGTAGTCCGAGCAGCTCATAGTCGTGAGGCATCCGCTCGCTCAATGTAACAAATTGTAAGGGACTTAGGACACAAGAGGAGAAAAAAAATATTGAAATGCGTCCCTTAGTGGGCAGTCTTGCATAGTGTGGCCCCTAATATCCTAGGAGGGGGAAAAAACAAGCGTAGAGAAGCGACAAATCGCAACCGTCTCCTGACTATGTCTTTGTCAGGGGCACTTAGCTTGTGAATCCGCATTATGGGGGATACCTTCCATAGTCAAAGAAGCGTACATCCTGGGTGTAAACAGGGCACAGCAGGTGCGTCCCCTCTGCGGGATAAGTATGAATGACTCAGGCCCATACCTAGAAAAGGCCCATTTGTATAAGGGTGTCGTGCTTACATACCAAATGACCGATCAACGGGCTTGCGGCAGCTATTCCAGCCAGGTGGATGCCTCTCTGGGGGTATTAAAGAAGCGGGTGGACTCTCAGTCCTGGACCCTAAGACGGGCCGGGAAGAGGACGGTATAGCGGATAGTGCCGTCTTGACGTGGTCAATGGATTTCCTGAGCTTTTGTGTCTCCACCGAATAGTCCGGGAAAATCATCAGCTTGGCATTCTGGAAGCGGAGGTCTCCAACAACCCTAGATGCGCGGAGAACTTCGTCCCTGTCTCTGAATTGAGGAGACAGAGAATGAAGGTATGTGGGGGAGATCCAGGAGGTCCTGGCTTCGGAGGTATGCGGTGGGCCCTCTCCACCGCATAGTGGGGTGACATGCAAGCGTCAGGGAGGAGGTCATGTAACATATCTTCTACAAAGGACGTGGGGTTGCTACCCTCCGCTCCCTCTGATAGGTCGACAATGCGAAGATTATTGCGCTGGTTCCTGTTTTCGGCATCCTCCGCTCTGTACTCCAGGGCCTTCACTTTAGTCTGAAGGGTGTGGAGTGCAACCCCATGTTCTGCGACTGTATCTTCGGTATTGCTCACCCTTTGTTCAGTTTCAGCAACTCTGGACCTGAGTTTGTCTAAATCTTGGCATATCAGGCCCACATCCATCTGCACCGCCTCTATTTTTGCTGTTAAGGTTGATTGGCAAGTCACAATGCCCGCCATGACATCCGCCAGCCAGGGTGGGCGGGAATCAGTCGATTCCATAAGGTCTGTCTGTGAGGGTCTGTGGGATTTTCGGGTGGTGCGGACCTCAGGTTGGGGATCAGTGGGCGTTATAGTGGGGACCAGTTGTGGCTGAAATGTCAATCGTTTGCCCCCTTTGTTGTATTGGGCGCCCGAACTTCGGCGCCACATTCAGGTGCCGTGACACTTCGCTGTATGTACTGCGGGCAGCGTGGGGGCTACAATGTAGAAACCAAGGGGGTGCCGGTGTCCTGGGGAGAGTCTTATATAAGATATGTGCCCCCTGTCAAATCTTCCCCCCTACCAGCATTCTCTGTGATGTTAGGGCCCCCACTCCAGGTGTCCAAGGCCCACCTGGAAAGGCCTGACTTACTGTGACTGCGGCCAGCCTGCATGTGGAGACCGGAGGACAGCCGCACCTTCCTCTCCCAGTGTCCGTGTTGCTGTGCTTAGTGGCCGCTTTACCCACAGGGGCCTCTGGTGCTTCCAGTCCGGATGGGAACTGCGGGGGCCGGCAGGAAAGTCCGCGGCTGCGGCCTAGCTGGCCAGGAGGTTCGGGAGAGGCCTCAGTGGTGTTTTTTTTTTGATTTGCGTTGTTCCCCCCGAGTATCCTGCCTCTAGGGCCCTCGTCTCTGCCCCGCACGTCACGCTGGCCACTCTGGGGGGTCCGCCCCGTTCCGATCCGGATCACCAGGGCCCGTCAGGCAAGGCCGCGGCTTCGGCCTAGCCGCGCGAGGATGACCGGGACGTGTCCGCGAGATCGCCAGCAGTGTATGCTTGTCTCCTCTCCTCCCCTGTGATGTTCAGGGAGTTCTCCACCGTCACCCTAACCTGGATGGGTGATCGGTGGCAAGATTGCAGCCCTGGATCCGAATTTTTGGGCAGAGAACGAGCGGAGCTCTCAGGAAACGCTGCCGCTCACAGCGCCATCTTGGCCACGCCCCCTTTGATGCATTTCTACTGCGTTTCCATTGAAGTGTATGGAACGAAGAACACAAAAAATAGTCACGGACCCTTTCCAAAATATGCACTGGTGGATGTGAACGTGACCCTTAGAAAACCATGTTAAATGGACTGTAGTGCATTTCTGCAAAATTGAAAACTCACTGAAAAATGCATAGGTGTGAACCAGGCCTAACAGAAATATATTCAGGGGACCTTGTGGTCCCAAATTGTAAATGTTTTTACTACTATTTTGTAACTTCAGCTAAACAAAATTCTATACATCAGAACCATTTTCTTGTTAGCACCATAATATTTGTTTTAGTGTAGTCATCAATTACAAACTAAATTGTGTTAACTGTTCATCATTCATGACAAAATCGGAACAAAATTAAGATCAGTATGTTGTATATTACTTATTTCCTAAATTTATATAGCATATATATAACATATAAAGCAGCACCTTCCAGTGTACATATAGCCTTTCAAATAATTCCCTGTCCCTCAAAAAGAACATACAATCTAATATCCATATTTGCTAGGAACAATTATAGGAAAAATCAATATGTTTCTGGATTGTAGGTGTAAATACACGCACTACAGCGATAATATGGAGGCTACATGCAGAGACTGACCCTTAGCTATGATGCAGCTGCATGTACAGGGAAGTGGACATATGTAGAACACATGGATATCACATAGATATCTCTCTGCATCCGCCTACCTGTGTCAACATTTTCCTAATACTGTATTAAGCAGGAACGCTTTGTTCCACAAACTGCAATATATGATAAGCTAATCAATCCTGGCAAAGGGGTCCAAATCCTACTCAGTAAAGTTTTTACCATGTGTACACTTCAGTTTTTCAATCATGTGAAGATTCTCCACTTCTTTAGTAAATCAAAATGTGTATATAAGCTTGGTTGAGAATAATGCATTTCCGTGGCTGCCTTTACAACCTATAGGCACATGCCTACTGTGCCTAATAGTAAATCTGGCCCTGCATGTATATAACTTGCAAGTCAAAAAGAATCTTCCAACATAATACGTTTACCGACTGTAAAAGTTATTAAGAAATGTATTAAAAACCATAAGACCCCTTTCACCCCGAGCCGCCCCGGGTGTCAGCGGTAAAGCGGCGCTATTTTTAGCGCCGCTTTACCGCCATTTTAGCGGCGCTATTCGCCCACTAGTGGGGCGGTTTTAACCCCCCGCTAGCAGCTGAAAAGGAGTTAAATCCGCCCGCAAAACGCTGCAGGAGCGGCGTTTTCGCAGCGCTGCCCCATTAATTTCAATGGGGAGCAGCAGTGGAGGAGCGGTGAGTTCACCGCTCCTTCACCGCTCCAAGGAAGCTGCTGGCAGGACTTTTTCTGACGCCCTGCCAGCGCATCGCTCCAGTGTGAAAGCCCTCAGGCTTTCACACTGGAGTGCATGGAGCAGCTGTTTTAGGGCGGTTTGCAGGCGCTATTTTTAACGCTACAGCACCTGCAAAACGCCTCCAGTGTGAAAGGGGTCTAAGTGTCTGCCTGCTGAAAAGATACTGTTATAACATATAGCATAATAATATATGATTTAGCCTGATTAAAACATAATAATTTATTATTTATCTATTTATTGTGAAATTACTGGTTGGAAGTTATAACTTCAGACTTCAGTAATTTATCCATTAAGCCACCTGCTTGAGTACAGTTTTTGAAAATATTGTAAATTACCTTAAAAACAATATATAATAATTAGTTGTATAATACTTACTTATGGTAATTAACCCTATGCCACCCAGGCCAATTCTGACACTTCTCTGCTACATGTAAAAATCATAATTTTTGCTAGAAAATGACTCAGAACCCACAAACATATATATATTAGCAGATACCCGACGTATGTAACCTGTGTGTATCTGGCTCTGATACTAGCTAGTGCCTCACCAGCCACTGACCTCACCACACATCCCTGATAGACATGCTTTGGTTATTACCTTAATATGAAAGGGTCCTAATTGCTCTACCAATACTACCAACAGCCTACTGTCCCCCTCCCCCCTAAATCAGTGCAAAGACAAGGCTAGGAACAAACCTACATTTGCATGTTCCCATGACACAAATATTCATATGTATGTGACTTTGAGACAATTTAGAGATCACTTGGGCTTATTTTTAATAAAAAGGATCCAGAAATTGTACCATATCTATAGACTCCTTAAAATACCCATATTAAAAGTGGAGAAATCTTGCATAACAGTAGACACTACACATATGTAGGCAGCCCCAAGCTACTCTATGTAGCTGATCCCTAAAGCTGGGGCTCTACCATTAAACAGGGCTATCCAGGCCACCCTTTGTACTTCTTATTCACCCAAACCCTTGCAGACTTCCTTGTCTGCTAAACATATGTACGGAAGGTTTACACACCATTCCTCTGATCCAAGCTCATATCAACCCTCAAACACCTTGACCTCACTTTACGCAGGGCAGTTCACACATGGTTCAAATTAGGGCTCTGCAAGTCCAACAGAACATGCACAGCCCATGAGGCATGAGAACCTGGATCACTCCTAGGGCGTTTCCCATGAGTGGCATTCGCCTTCACCCCCAGGAGAGCAATTCCTTTCCCTAAGTAGGGATGAGCCGAACACCCCCCCGGTTCGGTTCACACCAGAACCTGCGAACGGACCGAAAATTCGCACGAACGTTAGAACCCCATTGACGTCTATGGGACTCGAACGTTCAAAATCAAAAGTGCTAATTTTAAAGGCATTTTTGCAATTTGCATTTGCATGGTATTGTCCTAAAAAGGGTTTGGGGACCCGGGTCCTGCCCTGGGGACATATATCAATGCAAAAAAAAGTTTTAAAAATGGCCGTATTTTCGGGAGCAGTGATTTTAAAGATGCTTAAAGTAAAAAAAGTGAAATATTCCTTTAAATATCGTACCTGGGGGGTGTCTATAGTATGCCTGTAAAGTGGCGCGTGTTTCCCGTGCTTAGAACAGTCCCTGCACAAAATGACATTTTTAAAGGAATAAAAGTCATTTAAAACTGCTTGCGGCTTTATTGTAATGTCGGGTCCTGGCAATATGGATGAAAATCAGTGTGACAAATGGCATGGGTACCCCCCAGTCCATTACCAGGCCCTTTGGGTCTTGTATGGATATTAAGGGGAAACCTGCACCCAAATTAAAAAAAGGAAAGGTGTGGGGCCACCAGGCCCTATATACTCTGAACAGCAGTATACAGGCGGTGCAAACAAGACAGGGACTGTAGGTTTGTTGTTAAGTAGAATCTGTTTGTAATTTTGAACTGGTACATTTTTAACGTGTTTAGCTCCAGCAAAAAAAAATCTAGATTTCATCTCACTTCCTGTTGTCTCCTTCCGTTTGCAACTAGGAGTCATTTGTAAGTTGGATGTTTGAAAGTAGGGGCCTGCCCTATATACTCTGCAGAAATTTGGGGCTTAGGTGTTGGTGTTCCCACAACACTGTAAGCCCTCACAGGGCCCTGCTGTGAAATATTAGATCAAGAATTGTAATTACATGCTCCTGTTGAACAGGGGCAGAAAAATTGGGACTTAGGCACTGGTGTCACAACACTGCAACCCCTAGAGATACTCTAGTTGGAGCGCAGGAACGAGCCCTGCTGCAAAGAATTGCATCAAAAATTGTAATTACACGCCCCTGTTAAACAGGGGCTAAAAAATTGGGCCTTAGGCACTGGTGCTGGTGCCACAACACTGCAACCCCTCACAGATACTCTAGTTGGAGAACAGGAACTAGCCCTGCTGCAAAGAATTGCATCAAAAATTGTAATTACACGCCCCTGTTAAACAGGGGCTCAAAAATTGGGCCTTAGCCACTGGTGGCAGCGCCCAGAACCAAAAATGTTCTTACAAGCTATCAGCATGATCATTGAGGAGGAAGAAGATAATTACTCAGCATAACAGGATAGTCACTCAGCATCAGCATAGGCAGTTTTTGAAGGGATCTGACATTTCCAAAAAAATTATTCGGTTACATCAGCATCAGGTGCTTGGTAGCTGGTGGTGATCCAAGACTGATTCATTTTTATGAAGGTCAGTTGATCGACTGAGTCGGTGGACAGACGCACCCTGTGATCGGTTACAAAGCCTCCAGCAGCACTGTCAGGAAAGGTCTCCTCCGCTGGTAATATCGATCATTTGGTGTGCAGTACTGAGGTCCACCAGCAGGTGTCTCCTGGCAGTTCGGAGCGGTCAGAAGAGCTCTTTCCTGCAAGTATTCTGTCACCTTTGGGCCGCAGTACTGGCGTCCACCAGCGGAGGAATCCTGGCAGTATGGAGCAGGTATTCCCCTCTGCAGACAGGTGTCACCTGACGTTAATTAGCAGAGCTGCAGTATAAATACCCGGCAATTGCACACTTATGTTGCCCTGGTATTGTCCTTGAGCCCTGACCTGCATCCTGTTACTCTGATTCCTGATTCCTGATTCCTGAAGCCTGATTCCTGGAACCTGTTGATCCTGTTTCCTGTCTGTTACCTGAACCCTGGACCCTGAGCCTTGTACCTGACCCGTCCCTCCTGTGATCCATCCATCCTCTCTTGTCCTGTTTATCTCCCTTCCCAGCTACTGATTCCCTGTTTATGACCCCGGCCTGGCTTGACTACGATTCTGGTACTCCCTCTTGCTACATATTCTGGTTGGTTTAATATCACTGTTTGTTTGGTTGTTCACTCTGTATTGGTGGTGTGTCCACATATGCATTTTCCTTCATAAACTTACTTTCACCTATCAGGGTTATATATTGTTTGGGGAGGTGCAGCCTTTGATCAAGATATGTACTGAGCTGGCCCTGCCCTGTATTCCAGAGGGCCGTGATGATTTCACTCCTCCTTTTGATATGAATCAGGTTGTATCTCTAGTATGGCTTTTTGAAGATGATCCAGCCGATTTTTGTGAGCACTACTCAGCCTGTTCCCCACAGGTGATTGCTGAGTGCATTGTGTCTGCTAAGTCTTTTGTTAGACAGGGAGTTTTAAAAGCACAGTTTGTACAACCTATACTTTCAGCATGGTCTGACATGGTGCAAGCACTTCCAGCCAAACAAACCACCTCTGCCACCAAACACCAGCCTACCCAAATGTATGTTTTCCCATCACCCATGTCAACCTCAGTTGCAGCTCACTATACGCTGCTCCCAACCAAATACTTATATCCGGTCTCTGCTCCCTGTACCTACCCTGCATTTAACCCACCTGCCGCTTCTCAGCTGCCTATATACCCACTGGAACTTCCCCCAGCTACTGTTACCTCTTCTCTACCATATCCCAATCCTCCTCTCCAGTCTGCTGCACCCCTCACCAGTGGCTAAGCCAAAGAAAAAACTAAAGTTTTTTCCAACCAAGACGATCCTGCCAGTAACCCAACCTGCCTCCGCACCAGCTAATCCAATCCAGTCTGACGTCCCAGTGCCTGTTATCCAGTTCAAAGTCCTGGTACCCACCTTCCAGTCTGAGGGGCCAGTGTTCCAGTCTGAGGGGCCAGTGTTCCAGGATGAGGGGCCAGTGCTCCGGCCTGAGTTGCCAGTGTTCCAGCCGGAGGTGCCAGTGTTCCAGCCGGAGGTGTCAGTGTTCCAGCCTGAGGTGCCACTGCCTACTTTCCAGCTTGATGAGCCCGCTTTCCAGCCTGATGTGCCCGCTCTCCAGCCTGATATGCCCGCTCTCCAGCCTGATGAGCCAGCTTTCCAGCCTGATGTGCCACCGTCTGCTGCCCAGCCTGATGACCCGAAGCTTGCTGCCCAGCCTGATGACCCGAAGCTTGCTGCCCAGCCTGATGACCCGGAGCTTGCTGCCCAGCCTGATGACCCGGAGCTTGCTGCATAGCCTGATGACCCGGAACTTGCTGCCCAGCCTGTGCCCATGCCCGCTGCCCAGCTTGAAGTGCCTGCTGCCCAGTCTGATGTGCCTGCTGCCCTGCTTGAAGTGCCTGCTGCCCAGCTTGAAGTGCCCATGCCTGCTGCCCAGCTTGAAGTGCCCATGCCTGCTGCCCAGCTTGAAGTTCCCGTGTCTGCTGCCCAGCTTGAAGTGCCCGTGCTTGCTGCCCAGCTTGAAGTGCCCGTGCTTGCTGCCCAGCTTGAAGTGCCCGTGCTTGCTGCCCAGCTTGAAGTGCCCGTGCTTGCTGCCCAGCTTGAAGTGCCCGTGCCTGCTGCCCAGCTTGAAGTGCCTGCTGCCCAGCCTGGTGTGTTCCTGTCTGTTGCCCAGCCTGGTGTGTTCCTGTCCTTTGCCCAGCCTGGTGTGTTCCTGCCTGCTGCCCAGCCTGGTGTGTTCCTGCCTGCTGCCCAGCCTGGTGTGTTCCTGCCTGCTGCCCAGCCTGACGTGTTCCTGCCCACTGCCCAGCCTGATGTGTTCCTGTCTGCTACCCAGCCTGATGTGCCACTGCGTGCTGCCCAGCTTGAGGTGCCCGCTGCCCGGCTGGACACCATGGACTTTCCCCAGCAAAGGCTAGTTGGAGCGTCCGGAGGTCGCTCCTTCGAGGGGGGGGTACTGTCAGGAAAGGTCTCCTCCGCTGGTAATATCGATCATTTGGCGTGCAGTACTGAGGTCCACCAGCAGGTGTCTCCTGGCAGTTCGGAGCGGTCAGAAGAGATCTTTCCTGCAAGTATTCTGTCACCTTTGGGCCGCAGTGCTGGTGTCCACCAGCGGAGGAATCCTGGCAGTATGAAGCAGGTATTCCCCTCTGCAGACAGGTGTCACCTGACCTTAATTAGCAGAGCTGCAGTATAAATACCCGGCAATTGCACACTTATGTTGCCCTGGTATTGTCCTTGAGTCCTGACCTGCATCCTGTTACTGTGATTCCTGATACCTGAAGCCTGAACCTGAAGCCTGATTCCTGGAACCTGTTGATCCTGTTCCCTGTCTGTTACCTGAACCCTGAGCTTTGTTCCTGACCCGTCCCTCCTGTGATCCATCCATCCTCTCTTGTCCTGTTTATCTCCCTTCCCAGCTACTGATTCCCTGTTTATGACCCCGGCCTGGCTTGACTACGATTCTGGTACTCCCTCTTGCTACATATGCTGGTTGGTTTAATATCACTGTTTGTTTGGTTGTTCACTCTCTATTGGTGGTGTGTCCACATATGCATTTTCCTTAATAAACTTACATTCACCTATTTATGTCTGGTTCACTCTGTCGCAGTCACACAGTTCTGGTCACATTTGGTTTATGACAAGCACTGAATGTGCTTGCCGAAAGAACGCTGGATGCAGGACAGGCCAGTAGCTCAATTGCATACTGTGCAAGCTCTGGCCAGTGATCCATCCTCAAGACCCAGTAACCCAGAGGATTTTCGGTGGGAAAGGTATCCAAGTCAGATCTTGCCCCTAGGTATTCCTGCACCATGTAAAACAGACGCCGGCGATGGTTGCTGGAACCGATCATACCTTAGGGCTGCGGACTGAATTGTCTGAACGCATCGGTCAGACGGCCACCTTCTCCCTCTTTGACTGACCGAAGCCTCAGCAACACGTTGTCCAGGAACAGGAGTTTGTAACCTCTCAGTCTCTGGGAATGCATTGCACAGACCTTTCTGCAAGGCCTCCCGAAGATGTTTCATCCTCTGCTCCCTCTGCGATGGCAAGATAAGGTCCGCAACCTTACCCTTGTAACGTGGATCAAGGAGGGTTCCAGCCAGTATTGATCCCTCTCATTGATACCATGAATACGAGCATCCTTTGATCCAGGCTTTGCAGGATCAGGGAGGCCATGCAGCATAGGTTTGCTGAGGCATTCGGTCTAGAGTCCTCTGGGTCACTAAGGACAACATAATCCGCAGCCACCTCCTCCCAGCCACGTACAAGTCCATGGGTTTCTTGGGACTGTAAATGATTCCTTAAAGACTGCTGCTGATGTTGAGTGCCAGGCTACACCTCCATGCTGACACAATCCTCCTCCTCCTCGTCCTCTTCCTGTGTGATTGGCAGGCACGCAGGAACACTATCTGGATAAAGGGGGCCTTGAGAGCTAAGGAAGTCCTCCTCTTCCTGCCTCTGTTCTGCCTCAGGTGCCCTTTCTATTATTCCACGCAACGTGTGCTCCAACAGGTGGACAAGGGGGACAGTGTCACTGATGCATGCACTGTCACTGCTCACCATCCTCGTGGCCTCCTCAAATGGTGACAGCACAGTGCATGCATCCCTGATCATGGCCCACTGACATGGGGAAAAAAAAAACAAGCTCCCCTGATCCTGTCCTGGTGCCATAGTCGCACAGGTACTCATTGATGGCCCTCTGCTGCGTGTGCAGCCGCTGCAGCATGGCCAAAGTTGAGTTCCACCTGGTGGGCATGTCACAGATTAGGCGGTTCTTTGGCAGGTTAAATTCCTTTTGGAGGTCTGCCAGCCGAGCACTGGCATTATATGACCGGTGGAAATGCACACAGACTTTCCTGGTCTGCCTCAGGACATCCTGTAAGCCCGGGTGCCTGCCCAAGAACCGCTGCACCACTAAGTTAAGGACGTGAGCCAAATAGGGCACATAGGTCACTTGTCCCTGTCAGAGGGCGGAGAGGAGGTTGGTGCCATTGTCGCAAACCACCATTCCTGCCTTAAGTTGGCACGGTGTCAACCACCTCTGAACGTGCCCATGCAGAACTGACAGAACCTCTGCCCCAGTGTGTCTCCTGTCACCCAAGCAAACCAGCTCAAGCACCGCATGGCATCTTTTGGCCTGCGTACTTGCGTAGCCCCTTGAACGCCTACGGAGCACCACTGGTTCTGAGGACAAGGCACAGGAAGAGGCCATGGAGGAAGAAGAAGAGGAGGGATGGAGGAGAGAGTTGTGTCAGAATCACCAGTAGTGGCATTTTGGAGGCGTGGTGGCGGAACAACCTCCAACACTACTGCACCTTGTCCTGCATCCTTCCCAGCTGCCAGCAGAGTCACCCAATGCGTTGTGAAACTTAGGTAACGTCCCTGTCCATGCCTGCTGGACCATGAGTCAGCGGTAATATGCACCTTACCGCTGATCGCCCTGTCCAGCGAGGCCAAGACTTTGCCTTCCACAGGCTGATAGAGAGCCAGAATCGCCTTTCCGTGAGAAAAAGTGGCGTTTGGGAACCTGCCACTGAGGAACCGCACATTCCACAAACTCACGGAAGGGGGCAGAGTCTACCAACTGAAAAGGTAGCAGTTGAAGTGCTAGCAATTTTGCCAAGCTAGCATTCAACCGCTGGGCATGTGGATGGCTGGGAGCGAACTTCTTTCTGCGGTGCAGCAGTTGGGGCAGGGAAATTTGCCTGGTACAATCTGACGTTGGTGTACCGATAGCAGATTGCCCGCAAGTACTTGGCTGTGACACACCTAATTCTACACCTTCATTCCTCTCAGTGCAGGTCTCAGAGAAGACTGAAGGTATAGTGGGGTTGGAGATCCCAGCTGATGAGGAGCAAGGAAAGGTCCTCTTTGTTCTTTGGTGTGGGTCTTTTAGGACGCTTGCCAATGAACTGCATGGCAGGTCAACATATGTCTGGTCAAGCATGTAGTGCCCAAGCGGGAGATGTTTTGGCTACGCAAGATACGCTTGAGACATATGTCGCAAATAGCAGTGGTGCGATCTGATGCACTCGTCTCAAAAAAGGCCCACACCAAAGAACTTTTGGAATAACGTGCAGAGACAGCAGCGCCCTGCACATGCAGATGCAGTGTGATGCAGTCAGTGTGCTGCCCTTAGGCTGGCCCCTGGAGGGCATCCTGCCTCGTTGGTGATGTGCCTCCTCCTCCTCCTCTCTCCTATCAGGCACCCACGTTGAGTCAGTGACCTCATCATCCCCTCCCTCCTCATCACTGGAGCAAACCTGGCAGTATGCTGCAGCAGGGGGAACATGACTGCCAGATTGCTATCCTTCTTGGACACCCCCTCTGTCCGTGCTCACGTTACTGCCTTCATCTAGCTCAGTATCATCATCAGGGCCTTCGAAACGCTGGGCATCCTCCTGGAGCATGTACTCAACACTGTGGTCAAACAGTTTGAGGGACTCCTCAGGAAGACATGGTGGGGCTAGGGAAGGAGTCACTGATGCCATTGGGCCGAGGGAAGAGGCCGCGTTGGCAGCTGCTTTGCCAGACAAAGTACCCTGAGCCTGGGTGAGAGAGGATGAGGAGGATGAGGACGGCTTGGTCATCCACTCGACCAGGTCTTCTGTATGTTTCGGCTCAACATGGCCAGCTGCCGAAAAAAAGGCCAAGCGTGTCCCATGGCCACGTGCTGCTGAGGATGCACCGTGTGCACGACCAGCACTGTTGCCTTGCAGACATACTATTGGCCTGCAGTGAGCTGCACAAAACTGGGATATATATATATATATATATATATATATATATATATATATATATATACACACCGATTATACTGCAGCTAGCAGAATCAGAAGCTGCCTGTAGTATTATTAGTATGATAACACCCGCACTTGTCTTCAGGTAGCTATACAGTAGGTGCAACTGTGCAGGGTACACAGTACAGTAACTGGAAATACTTCAATGAGCCTACACAAGCACCTGGCTGCAGGTAGCTATACTGTAGGTGAGACTGTGCAGGGTGCACAGTACAGTAACTGGAAATACTTCAATGAGCCTACACAAGCACCTGGCTGCAGGTAGCTTTACTGTAGGTGAGACTGTGCAGGGTACACAGTACAGTAGCTGGAAATACTTCAATGAGCCTACACAAGCACCTGGCTGCAGGTTGCTATACTGTAGGTGAGACTGTGCAGGGTACACAGTACAGTAGCTGGGAATACTTCAATGAGCCTACAGAAGCACCTGGCTGCAGGTAGCTATACTGTAGGTGAGACTGTGCAGGGTGCACAGTACAGTAACTGGAAATACTTCAATGAGCCTACACAAGCACCTGGCTGCAGGTAGCTTTACTGTAGGTGAGACTGTGCAGGGTACACAGTACAGTAGCTGGAAATGCTGTAAAAATACCTGCCTGCCTGTCAGTATATTAGGAAGAGAAGAACAGGATCTAGCTAAACTGAATACAGTGTATATATATCTGTTCAGACGGCGATCTAGCTAAAGAACAGGATCTAGCTAAACTGAATACAGTGTATATATATCTGTTCAGACGCGCTGTGATTGGCCAAGCGTGCGGGTCATAGTGCATGCTTGGCCGATCATCAGCCATCAATGCACTGCGATGCCGCAGTGAATTATGGGCCGTGATGCGCCACTCGAATTTGGCGCGAACATCCCATATCGTTCGTAATTCGGTGAACGACCGAACACACGATGTTCGAGTCGAATATGGGTTCGACTCGAACACGACGCTCATCCCTATCCGTAAGCACCTTAACCACCACTGGGTCCTACCCCAAACAAGTTTGCATTTGTTACTTCAGTTTACACTTCCATGGTATTGGCTGTACTTCATAAATTATACTCTCTTTAAGGAGAAGAGCGGGGTATGCAAAAAAAACAAACAAACATCTATACTCACCTCTATGGCTGCAGCATCAGTCCGATGCTGCAGCTGTCCCCTGCTACCTCTAAGCCCAAGAACTGAGCGCTGCTCACATGACCACTGATCATTCAGTTCTTAAGTTCACTCTGAGCAAAGAGCAAAGGTGCTCTGCCCCCAGGACTCACTTGAGCACTGTTTAGGAGAAGGGGTTGGAAGCGGCTGTCTCAGGCTTTCAGCAGCATGTTGGGAGGCTGAACCAGGTGCCCGTCCGTAATCTGGGTGGATCCCGACAATGATGTTGTGATCCTTCCAGAGTCTGGATCAGCTCTGTGACACTGATTCTGTGAGTAAGTGCACTCCTGTGATCCACATGAGAGGTATGACCAAACAAGCTTTGGCCATGCTTCTCTTTTAAGTTTCCTGCATTAATTACCAGTCTAGCCTTTTCAAGTTTTCCTTACTATTACAGTATCTGATTCCTGGTAGCCACGCAGCAATTACACCCACTTTTTATACTAAGACTTTAATGCACACACTTGGAGGCTTTTCCCGTTTTAAAGATACTTTACATGACAAAAAACAGTAGTTGCAAACACATAGCACATCACTTTGTTAGATGCAACTGTTAAATAAGTTGCTTATAGTTTATATTGCTTTGCCAAATTATTGCTTCATATAGGAATTAAGACACAGAGTCAGAAATCCGTGTATCAGTTCTTGAGCATAATGGACTGCCGCTCTTTAATCTTTCCAAGGCCTTTTATACAAACAATAGCATTAGCACAACCCCCCCACACAGGGCAAGGGTAAACAACAACAGGAGTCACCTGGGTTACGAACACAAGCTTCAACACCATGGCAATATAGTTACAAGAAAACAAAAGCAGCTTCATTTGAGTTCAACAGCCAAAAAGTTAAAAACAGATTTACATGTAGGCATCATATTAAGTGAGAACTCTAAATTAAATCCCTGATCTTATCAATTTCCCCCTTTTGACATCATCCTCTCCTTCCCCCTGGGTCCTCATGAATAAGTTCTAGTCAGTTTTTCCCCAGAGTCCTTTCCCTGACCGCGAGTTGTCAGAGGGGTAGAACCCATCTCCCTAGGTATTACCAACATCTTAAAATTCAAGAAGAGGAGTTTTATAGGAGTAGGGTGATGTCAATACACATTTATCAGTATACCCTGTCTATTCTCCTAATTTTCCTATTTATTTTCCTGTATACACATATATTCGTGATTGTAAGTGATATTAATATTAGAATAATAATTACCATTGGACTTAACAACCAGTGAAAGGTATTGGTTGCTGTAGAAGACATTCCACTAAATATATCCCACCAATGTGGTGCAGTATCCTGTTGTATCTGTGAGGAAAGATGTACTAGTCTACCTTTGTCAATAATAATTTGCTACTTTAGGATCATCTGTAGCCCATTCGAAAGTTGTTGTTTCCTCTACTTCAAGTACATTAATACCAGGAGTCCATGCATATATTTGTAAAACAACAATCTTCAACAAAAATAT
The DNA here is from genome assembly GCF_042186555.1 of Aquarana catesbeiana. Lineage (NCBI taxonomy): Eukaryota > Metazoa > Chordata > Amphibia > Anura > Ranidae > Aquarana > Aquarana catesbeiana. The sequence continues at coordinate 208,748,044 of NC_133334.1, read as the reverse complement.
GTAAGTAGATATTTCATCATGTTGTTCTCTCGGGTTGTTTCTTGCAATGTGATGCGTGTATCCAGGTAGGTTTTCCTTCCAGCTTTACTGAGGTGGCTGTGGTCAAGAGTACTTGGTAAGGACCTTCAAACCTGGGTTCCAATGTCTTTCTGGTGTGTTTCTTCACATATACATAATCCCCTGGTAGCAGAGTATGTGTACCTGTTATTGAGTTAGGGTCTGGAAGAGAAGAATACACACTTTTGTGGATCTTAGTTAGACGTTGTTGTAATTGTATCACATATGCAGTCAAACTATCACATTGCAATTGCATACTCTGTGGAAAGTATAGACCTAATCTAGGTGCATTCCCAAAAAGTATCTCATATGGGGATAATCCTGTCTTTCCTGTTGGAGTGTACCTTATAGAGAACAAAGCCAAAGGCAGGCATTCTGGCCAAGGCTTGTTTAACTCTTGCATGGCTTTTTGTATTTTTAACTTTATTGTCCCATTTACTCTCTCCACTGATCCTGAACTCTGTGGGTGGTAAGGGGTGTGAAAACTTTGTTGAACCCCTAACATGGTCATCACATTCTGCATGATTTCTCCTGTAAAGTGTGTCCCCCTATCTGATTCTATGGTTTCAGGAAGACCAAACCTAGGTATTAACTCAGTGATCAGTTTCTTAGCTGTGGCTTTAGCTGTAGCCGATTTTACTGGATAACTTTCGGGCCAACCTGAGAATAAATCGATACACACGAGGACAAATTCAAAAGGGCCGCTCTTAGGCATTTGTATGTAATCAATCTGCAGTCTCTGGAAGGGGTATTGGGCCCGGACCTGGTGTTTTCGTGGGGTTTTTACTCTCTGTCCTGGGTTATTCAGGAGACAGATTTGGCAGGCTGCACAGTAATTTCTTGCAGTGCTACTGAATCCGGGGGCGAGCCATCCTTGGTTCACAATCCTATACATGGAATTGGAACTGACGTGTGTGGGTAGGTGAACTGCCGCTGCCATTGCTGGGTACAGAGAGGCAGGTAGGCATATTTTGCCCCCTTCCCTCCATACATTGTCAAGGTCTGGTGCTGCTCCCATCCTGACCCACTTATCTTTCTCGCTCTCCCCTGCTTGCTCCTGTAATTTACTCAGCTGCTGCCATGTTGGTTCTGGGATACTCACCTCTACCGCTGCTAAGGTCTCAGGGCTTCCTTCCCCTAGAGCTGCCTGTTTTGCAGTCAAATCTGCAAATGCATTTCCTTTTGCCTCAATTGTTTTTGCGCTCGTGTGTGCCGCTATCTTCATGATGGCCACTCGTTTAACCTTTTGAAGATTGTTCAGGACTCTCTTAATCCCTTCTCCATGTTTTACAGGTGTACCTGCTGCTGTCAGATAACCTCTAGCCTTCCATATGTGGCCATAATAGTGCGCTACACCATAAGCGTAAGTGGAGTCAGTGTAAATATTCCCTTCTCGCCCTTTTAAGTATTCTAGGGCTTGTTCTAAAGCTTTTAATTCTGCTTCCTGTGCTGACATGTGGGCTGGTAAGGGCTATGCTTAAATCACCTGTGTATCAGTCACTACAGCATACCCTGTGTGATATTTACCCTTGTCATCAGCAAACCTACTGCCATCTATGTACAAAGTGTGCTCAGCGTTTAAAATCGGTGTATCTGTAACATGTGGGAATCCCATTGTCTCCTGTTCCATGAGCTGAAAACAATCGTGTTCATTTACTTCCTTAAACAAAAGAGTGTCAGTGTCCTCATTTCTTTTCTCACTAGTACTATTAGTACTATCATTCCCCCTTGCCAAATCTGGTGACTGAAGAGGCAAAAAGGTGGCCAAATTTAAGGTTGTATAGCGCTGAAAAGTAACATTTGGAGGTAAGAGTAAAGTACACTGTAATCTTAATTGCCTAGCCATTGAAATGTGTTTGGGCTGTACCTGAGACAAGATTGCATGTATGTCATGTGTGGTATGCACTACGACTGGATTGTCTAGAACAATCTCTGATGACTTATCTATGATAATTGACACTGCAGCTACCGCCCGTACACAAGACGGTGAACCTCTAGATACTGGATCTAATGCTGCTGAAAAGTAAGCGACTGGTCTTTGTTTTACATGTGCCTGTGTCAGAACACCTGTGGCGTGTCCAGTGATCTCAGCAATGTACAGATTAAATATCTTGGTGTAATCTGGTATACCAATAGCCGGGGCAGAAATCAACAACTTTTTCAAAGTGATAAACGACTCATAAGCTATTTCTGTAAGCATATACGGTACAATTTTCAAACAATCGTATAATGGCTGCATCAAAGCGCTAGCATGTGGTATCCACTGTCTACAATATGACACGATACCTAAAAACATACGCAATTGTTTGAAATTCCGTGGGGGTAACATTCCCTTTATCACTTGAACCCTCTCCTCAGTGAGATGTCTTGTACCTTGTGATATACAATGTCCCAAAAAGATAACCTTTTCCTGACACACTTGCAACTTCTTCTTATTAACCTTTGCAACCTTTTTCTGCCAAAAATCGCAACAAATTAAGGGTGGTGTGCAAGCTTTCAGTCTTTCACTTATCTGTGGAATTAATCCTTCCATAAACTGTCTATTGAAGGCTCGGATCGTGACTGGCAGCTCTAAATCCATTCTCTCATCTGCCATCATACTTTCCATAGACAAGTAAAATTCTGATACAGTCTGTCCTGGCATTTGTTTCATGGGTGATATTGACCCCCTCTCTTGTTGTTTTGCCTGACAGAAAACTTCTAATCTAACAATAAAAGGAGCCCTTGAGTCTATGTGTCTGTCTGTCTCCAGTATTGCCATCCCCCTCAGCTCGGTCTGCAGGTCAGTCATAAACTGGTTAAACAGGGTCAGAGTCATTTTTATGTCTGCATAGATCCTCCCCATCCTGCCAGGTCGCTTCATGTGTATTCATTAACTGTGTCACAAATCTACAAAAAAACAGCTGGCTTTACTATAATGCATGTATCAGTGCGTACGGGAGCTACAGTTTCTGAATGAAATTCTTATACTCCACAAACCTGAAAAAAAACAAAAAAAAAAACATTCTCTACCCTTAAGTACAGGATATATCTTGTGTGGTTTACGTTCTATGTCAGTGTATGGGGGTGGGATGGTTGAACTAAGATTATTTAAAATTTCAACATTTTTTGTTCTTCTATCTTTCATATCCCAACCATCACAATCTGGATTATATTTCCACCCCACTTCTTTTTCTCTATTTGAAACCTTAATTAAGCATTGAACCTGACTCATCCATTGCTTCTCTAACACCTCTCCTTGTCTGTCCCTTTTTATTTCACTTTTTTTTTTTTTTTTCACTATTTCACTCCATACATCCAGGTCTAAACCCGCTGCTCCTTTCACCTTAAATTTACGAAGGACATCCTTTAAGTCCCGTGCTTCATCTTCTCCACAGATGTTTTTAATTATCTGTGGCACCGTATAATGCGCTACAATTCCCTGACGGGGTTTTGTGTTCCTCTGGCCCATTCTAACAGTCCTGCCTAGGTAGCGTGTGGGACACTTAGTGTACAATATAATGCGGCTACAACATATACAAGAATTAATAATTACTTTATATGCTAGCCCAATAGCAAACCAGCTAAGTTACACTAGTTCCTCGTTGCCTTCCTCCTAGGGTGCTAGAATTCTAGAAACCTCTCCGGAATGAGATTTCTGAAACCGAATTACTTTATATGCTAGCCCAATAATAAATAATTACTTTATATGCTAGCCCAATAACAAACCAGAATGCGGCTACAACATATACAAAAATGCGGCTACAACATATACAAGCATTCCTTTAAGTGGCCAGGTATCCGACTAGATCTCGGGACTTTGTTGAGACCTTATTCCCCCCCTCGTATCTGGGAATCCCTCTCATACACTCTTATCCCTGCTTTATGGAGCAGACAGGGCTTATACTCTCAACCCGTCTATGGTTTATGAGTTAGATGTGAGGTTAAGCATAAGCGTCAGACCCCCAAGCTCACAAGCCCTCAGGTTCCCAATCGTGTGAGGTAAGGCGCATTCTGTTGCTTAGTTCGGCAATCCCCTTCTAACTCATACCATCCTTGACAAGGCTCATTCACTTTCTCAACAAGACAGACAAGACAAACACAGATAACAAAAACAAACAAATAATTCCAGCAATATAAACTAAAATATGCAGTAATTCTAGACTCACCACTACAGAGGCTGGTGTTTTAAAACCAGGAGAACCGTAACTGACAGAACGGATAGGCACAAATCAGGGGAGCACAGAATATAAGAAAAATAAAGCTTTTTCTTACCTGCGCAGGTTTTTTTTGATCTGTGATTCCCGGAATGCCTATTTCTTTTGTTCCGTCAGCGTAGCTCATCCACCTCTTGTAGTATCATCGGTGAGTTCCTCGTCCGGACGCCAAAATGTTAGATGCAACTGTTAAATAAGTTGCTTATAGTTTATATTGCTTTGCCAAATTATTGCTTCATATAGGAATTAAGACACAGAGTCAGAAATCCGTGTATCAGTTCTTGAGCATAATGGACTGCCGCTCTTTAATCTTTCCAAGGCCTTTTATACAAACAATAGCATTAGCACAACCCCCCCACACAGGGCAAGGGTAAACAACAACAGGAGTCACCTGGGTTACGAACACAAGCTTCAACACCATGGCAATATAGTTACAAGAAAACAAAAGCAGCTTCATTTGAGTTCAACAGCCAAAAAGTTAAAAACAGATTTACATGTAGGCATCATATTAAGTGAGAACTCTAAATTAAATCCCTGACCTTATCAACTTAAACTGTGCTTAATAGGTACAGTCCCTGTGTCATGGCTTGACATAGTTGCATACATGTGGCAGGATCAAGGTGATGGACATAGTCCAATTGTATGAGAACCAAGTATCTATTAGAATGATGGAAATTGCCAAGCAAATGGTAAAGTGCCAGGTACGTACTTCTAAATTACTTGCAATACTGTTCAATACTGTTCCCATTGTGGATATCACAGGAGGAGTACTGTGGTACTAGTTATTAGTAGCCTCTTAAATAGTATACCCATTCCCATTTTTCCATGCATCCATGCTTGCCCGACAGAAGAAAGTGTTTCATTTCTGTGCTACATCCTGTCTTTCCCTTTTCCTCACAGCCCCTCATACAGAAAATCTTTCCTGAATAGTTGGGGCACAGACCCACCTATTGGAAGGGGCTGACACATGACTAGGGTAGCAATTAGAAGAGGGAAGGTCTGGACAGCCGCACTCCAATAAAAACGCCTTTATTGTGCAAAATAACAAAAGTACAAACCGCAGCAGGGTACAGGATAAAAAAGCTGATGCGTTTCACACTCTCAGCAGTGCTTAGTCATAGCTATACAACCACAAAACTTTGCTACAAATATATACTAGTGCATACTAAACATCTGATCAATTGTGTAATTAATTGAAACTAATCAATTATTTGTTATATGTTTCAGTATTAAAATGAAATTTGGTTAATAACAAACATGTGTGGTTATATAGCTATGACTAAGCACTGTTGAGAGTGTTAAAACGCGTCAGTTTTTTATCCTATACCCTGCTGTGGTTTGTACTTTTGTTATTTTGCACAATAAAGGCGTTTTTTGGAGCGCAGCTGTCCAGACCTTCCCTCTTCTAATTGCTATATGCTTAGCCTGCACCGATGCTTCCACCTTGAGGAGAGTGCCATTTCCACACATCCATCTGGAGCGGTGATCCCTTCTCCAAATGTTCCTGGATTTTACATGACTAGGGTAGCTCAGAGGTACCCCTCCTACTGATACTTAGCCCTCTATACTTCCAACCCCCCATTCCCATTAAACACATGACACTGGTTGGAGTTAAAGGCCATCCAATCTTTTATTAAACAACATAATTAATAAATAACAATTTAAACAGTAACATAAACCAAGGCTAGATGTCCCAAGCCACAAAGAACACCGACTTGGGGACATTAACCTTACAGGTCTACCACTACCTGGTCCACACCCAACCAGAGGACATCATACTAATGATGGTTCCCCACTTGTATCCCACCGACAGATTTTAGAACCCAATCCAAGGGATCCCAACAGCCATCTCCACACCTACACCCTAACAACCAACTTACCCTATCTCTGGGATGGAGGGCAGGAAGTTCCTCTGATGGCTTCCCAACATCGACTGCTACGCTACCACCCCTTCCTCCAGTCTTTTTCCTACGCTCCTCCCCATCACCCTGTCTACTCACCAATCACGTAAGTAAGAAATTACCACCTATCTCTTTGGTACATTAACCCTCAACTGTCTGGTTCCCCTTCCACCCTGTCATGCTAGCCCTATGCTTTATTTGTTCCTCCTAGCTCCGGGCCTTCCTTGAATTCTTCTGTGCTGCCACATGATGAAGCTACATCTCTAATCTCTTCCCATGTGACAGCTCCCTATAAAATGGTGGATACATGATATACTGTATATAACAAAAAGGTTGCCTAAATCTCACAAGATTTCATTAGCAGTCATTGGCAGTCACAGGCTCTGGCATCCCCAAGTTGGCTGTCTGGAGCCCAAAACAGAAAACAACTTGGTCCCAAATGAGTTCCTGCCAGCCTGAAAAGACAACACAGCATCATCTTCAGGTAAGTGAACATACTGGGGGTCCCCCCAGCGGCGCTCCTGGTTCCTCCTCTTCATCAAATGCCCCCACAGGTAGCCGCTTTCCATAGGGGCACCCGCGCGGGCACGCTTATGAGTCCTGCTGCTGCGTCCATTGACACAAACAGCAGGACTCGGCCTGGCCCCCAGCTCCCATGTCACTGGATTTGATTTACCACAGTGGGAGCCAATGGCTCCTGCTGCTATCAATCTATCCAACGAGGACCCAAGACAGTGGCTGGAGCTACTGGGCTCGTGCTCATTGCTGGATCGATCGGGTTCAGGTAAGAAAAAGGGGGGCTCTGGGGGGCAGCTGCAGCACAGAAGGTTTTCACCTTAATGCATAGGATGCATTAAGGTGAACAACCTTGGGACCTTACAACTCCTTTAACCACTTGCTGCCCGCCCACCGTTAATTGACTTTCTGGGTGGACGTCATTTGATGGTGCACCAGAACGGCCGCTCTCGCGTGCCCATGGGAGTGCGTCCATGCGCAGTGTGGCGATCGGGGCCGGGCGGTGTTGTTAGGACACCGCGCGACCCCGATCTCTATAAAGATCACAGCCGGTCACATGAAAATGCGGAAGTGCCATGAATCGGCTCACCTCGCCTCACACTGACAGAGTGTGTGCCTAGTCAGTGCCACTTTATCAGTGCCCATAAGTGCCACTTCATCAGTACTCATCAGTGCTGCCTCATCAGCGCACACCAGTAAAGGAGAAAAATTACTTATTTACAAAATTTACTGACAGAAACTAAGAAAAAAAATGTTTTCAAAATTCTCTGTCTTTTTTTTTTATATAAAAAAATAAAAACCCAGCAGTGATTAAACACCACCAAAAGAAAGCTCTATTTGTGTGAAGAAAACAATTAAAAATGTGTTTGGGTACAGTGTTGCATGACTGGGCAATTGTCATTCAAAGTGTGACAGCTCTGAAAGCTGAAAAATGGCCTGGGCAGGAAAGGGGTGAAAGTGTCCAGTACTGAGGTGGTTAAACTCAATCAGAGAGGAACAAAGTGACAGCAGGTGTGTACATTAGGTTATGGCTGCAGTTAGGAAATATTTTTCAATTTGACAATTCTAAAATGGAGAACAGGTTCACTTTACATTTGCATTAAAGTGATAATAAACCCTCAGTTTTTAAGCACTTTCAGCAACTGATTTAAAGAGGTATTAAACCAAATCCAAAAGTGCAATATATTGCAGCTTATCGATCATTAGATGCAATGGTTGCATCAGTTTTCTTTGTTTAGGCTTTTTTCCCTCTGTTGTCACTTGGTGACCTGGCCAGTACCATACCTCCTCTATTTGAGTGCCCCTGTTCTGACAAAATACACAACTCGGCAGAATGTCAGACCACGCCACTTCCGGTTTCTTTAAACCATTATTAATTGCACATTTTAAAGCAATAATTTGACATTTTCAGGAATAGGTGTTTGGACACAAGAGCACCAACCGAATACACTCCACTGCACGCTATTATGAGCGACGATTGTTACACCGCTCCAACACTAACCAACAAAATGGCCGCCTCCAAGGCGGCAACAACTTTGTCCCTGTTAGCCGCTGTGCTGTGAAAACAGCGACATGTTGCTTTACCGGACTGCATTTGCTTGGCGCGGTTGTGTCCAAAGACAAATTCGTCCAAATGTCCAATTACTGTAGGTTTAAAGAAACCGGAAGTGACGTGGCTCGATTTTCTGTCAAGTTGAGTATTTTGTCGGGACACCCCCACTCTGGATGAAGGAGCATAGAAACACCTTTGGACAACAGCTTTCTGGAGGAGGGGAGTGTTAGATGGACTAGCAGATTTTGATATACTAACAAATTGAAGCCAAACTCCAGCTCACACTTTATAAGCAGTTACAGCAAACAGTTTTTTTTTTCCTTTTCATTTAGGACAGTGGTTCTCAACTCCAGTCCTCAGGACCCACCAACAGGCCAGGTTTGCAAGATAGTTGAAATACATCACAGGTGATATCACTTGCTGCTCAGTGATTGCAGTATTCTAGTCTGCATCTCCCCAAGGTAATACTTAAAATCTGGCCTGTTGGTGGGTCCCGAGGACTGGAGTTGAGAACCACTGATTTAGGATAAAGGTTTTACATAAATCAATAAAAGCTGATCTTTGTAAGCACCCCCTCAGTGGTAAATTTTTTTTTTCAACCTTCTAACTACTACATCTGTAGGAAAGCTTGTTCTGCTGAAAACAACAGACTTAGTGGCCATATCACCAGGTGAAATTAAAGCCTGAAAAAGAAAATGAATACAGCCATCACATCTTCGATTTGGCAGGCTGCAATATAATAAATGTTTGCTTTTGAGTTTGACACCATGTTTATAAATTACTGAGTATGCATCTTCTTACCTTTTAATCCCTTTTTGTTGCTGTATGTGCACTGCCAAATTTTGTGTGTGGAGGTTCTGCCGTTGATCTGAGCCCCTAATAAAGGGTTAATACTTTCACCTACATACCTAAATGTCTAGCTATGCACATGGTGCAATTGGCTCCTCTATGAGATGATAGAAGCTGAGTTAGAAGGTGTATTTATACACACCTATCATGGCTGAGCTCGGTCCTTCCTTCCCAGAGCTCTGTGCTCAGCTGTCTGTTAATTTCCAGCACTCTTCATTCCACAGTGACTCACCTGGTCTTCATTTCCTGCTCATCAGCTAGCTCTGCTAGCTATTTAAACTGCATGGATCAGATCTTCTGTGCCTTTGCCTTGGTCAACATATCCGGACTCTCTCTGCTGTGTTTTCCTGTGAAAGACTTTTGCGTGGCTGTCTTCCCTTCTGGTTCCTGATCCTGTTTGCTGCACCTGACTTTGCTGATCTCTGGACTCCTGTTTCTCTGGCTTGTTCTGACTACGTGTCCTGGTTACCGAACTCTGGCTATGTTTTGTTACCTTTGCTCTGTTTATATAATTTTACCATTTTATTAAATAGTGTGATTTTTACTGCACTTCTAGAAAAAAAGTGGGGGGGGTTTACTCCTGTGCTATCACTCCCGTGCTATCACTATAAGTGAATATATATAAATAAAAGTGTAACTGCTGCGAGCACCAATAAGGTGACTCCAGAACCCAAAAATATACAGTGCTAATGAATGGTGCTGCGCTGTTTCAAAAAAACTGCACAACATACATAAAATTATAAAAATTAGGATTCAAACATATGATAAATATCCAACCCTTAGTGTAAACTGAATGTAATTTTTAAAGTGCAATACTAGAAATGAACACAAGATGGCAGTCAAAAGTCCACTGCATATAACTCTTTAAGCTGGGTTCATACCTATGCGAATTGGATGCTGCTTACACTGCATCCGATTTGCATAACATTTTAAAATCTATTAGCTTGAATGCATCTGGTTCACATATGTGTGATGCATTCGCACTCCGCATTGTCCAAAAAATGAGTGTGTTTTCTAGACATTGCAGTGCAAATTGCAGGCACATTATCTTTTATGGGAACGCATCTGATTCACAGATGCATTTCGTTCTGAACATGAATTCTCTCCCCCTCCTCACTATACCTCCCCCCTCTCCCAGGTCAGCTGATCCACAGCTACAATGGAGAGGAAGCGCTGAACAGCTGTTTTTTCTCCTCGCAGAGAAAACAGAGCTGGAATTCGCACCGCACATGTGTGAAGCCAGCCTTAAGGTGCAATAGTGAAATAAACGTCCAGTGCAAATAAGTAAATAAGCAAGACTATAATATCACAAAGTGCTTGATGGATACAAAAAGTGCAATAGTGATGATCTCCAAATTCAATAGTAGTGAAAACGTGATTGTCCCAATCTTGATCGTGCAAACAACACAGGTGTGGTGGGTATCTCTTCTTTCCATGCAGTGACACCTCTAAACGGGGTGGCCTCGGTAACAGCATGGAAATATAGTGATATTCTGGTTTCCTCTGCGGGTCTTTTCCTGGGTGTTTGGTCGATCAAGTAGCCGGGGGGCGGGGGCGAATTTCCTCCTTGTGTAGATCCAATAATCAATAATAGTAGCTGATGGCTCCGCTATACTCCACTTCCACATACACCCCAACCGAGTCAGCAGGGGGGTGGGGAGGGAGAAAAATGCCCAAATAGTGAAGTATGTTTTTAAAATTTTATTCTATTAAAACTGTAAGAGGTAACACTCACACTAAGCAATGGTAGAGCAAGTAAATCTCCTAGAGCGCCAAGCTCATCATCTGTGTCACTTCCTGGTTGTTCCTGTCAGCCAATCCCAATTGCTTAGTGAGTTACCTTTTACAGTTTTTGTAGCATAAAATTTTAAGCATTTTTAAATTTTAAAAACATACTACACTATTTGGGCATTTTCCTCCCTCTCCCCACCCCCCTGCTGACTCGGTTGGGGTGTATGTGGAAGAGGAGTATAGCAGAGCCATCAGCTACTATTATTGTTTATTTGATCTACACAAGGAGGAAACACCCCCCCCCCATCCCCAAGCTACTTGATCGACCAGACACCCAGGAAAGGACCTGCAGAGGAAACCAGAACATCACTATATCATAGATCCCAACTGTCCTTGATTTCGAGGGACTGTCCCTGATTTGGAGCAATGCCCATCTGTCCCTCATTCCTTCTCATTCGTCCCTCATTTTGATCTGATCTATATAGTTGTATATAAAATGCCCTTTGCATCTTTCAAAAAGTGTTTCCCAGTGCTAAACCTTTCATCCAATTTCTAAATTGCTGCATTTGTAAATTTCAAAAGCCAATATAAAGGAATAGTAGTGGTGGTAAAAGCACTTGTGGGTTTATTAACCTTTTTTAAAAAATGATTATTTCCCCTTTAAGGGGCGTGGCATGGGGCGTGTCCTATGCCTACATACATTTGCTAATAGGTGTCCCTCATTCTCGTCTCAAAATGTTGGGAGGTATGTTATATTAACATGCTGTTACCTTACAGCTGTGAGGTAAGGGGCCACCCCGTTTAGAGATGTCACTGCATGGAAAGAAGAGATATCCACCACACCTGTGTTTGCACGATCAAGATTGGGACAATCACGTTTTCACTACTATTGAATTTAGAGATCATCACTATTGCACTTTTTGTATCCATCAAGCACTTTGTGATTTTATAGTCTTGCTTATTTACTTATTTGCACTGGACGTTTATTTCACTATTGCACCTTAAAGAGTTATATGCAGTGGACTTTGGAGTTTTTACTGCACTTCTGTCTCAGTCTGATTCATGAATTCTGACAACGCCTCAGCTAGGGGGGGCACATCCTGACGAAGTTGGGGGTTCCCAGTGAAATGTGTTGACGTCATGTCCTTGTGTGGCTGACAACACTCCGTGCATTCCTCTTGTATCACCATTTAGGTCTCCGTGGCATGGATATCATTTACAGGAGTATTGGAATACGGGATTTAAAGCTACGGTGATCAGCAGCAAGCTCATCTGAGCCGCGTGGAGTCCCTTCCCATACACACTAGAGGACTCGGCTCTGAGCTTGGCGTGTTGCATATTGCCACGAGGAGAGACGGCGGGAGCCTGGACCAGTGACACTGGTATCAACTCTACACGTCACCGTGGAATTTTGAGCTGACATCAAGATACTGTATGTAACTATGCTATACTAACTAAACTGTGCATTTGATGAGAGACTTACACCAGCTGTCTATGCCTCACTCTTGGTTCCCTGACACGCATTTTGAGCCACTATACATGACTGTAGTTTGACCTCTACCATCTTGAATTATTTGGAGGTCAGCTTTCACAGGTCTGTGATACCAGCATTTCTTCATGCCTCTCTTGCACAGCTCCATACATATTGATGTGCCCTTTTCCAGCCATGGATTGTAGTCCTCTAGATTTTTAAGTTACTACAGTTTCTGCTACTCTTCTAATACCTGATTTGCCAGACTACTCTATTTGGTGGTGCCACTAATACATATTTAAATACTATATTCAGTTCATATGGTCAATGTCTATGTGGATGCATAGATGGTGTCTAGATGCTAATTTTTTATAGATAATGTTGTCTTTTAGATGGTGGAAGGTGGAGGATCTATTTTTTCTTTATTTGTTCATTAATAAACTTTTGTAATTTTCTGATAATTGTTTTTTGCATTATTGAGATACTATTTCCCTGTGGCTCTGTCGGGTGGTACTTTGAACCGTATCCTCTCCTTTGGTATAGTTCTGTTCTTTTTATCTTTTAATCCCAGCCTGTGTTATGTCCTGTACACACAATCGGATTTTCAGACAAGAAAGGATGGTCCCAAACGAGAACTCCAAGGCTGTCGGTTGCAACAACCATTCCAAGAAGGAGATAGTCCAGGGATGGTCATCAGCACTCGGGCATGGGAAAAAGGAAAAAAAGGAAACTCCACATGGTGCAGGTCAACCAAAATGGGATTTATTGGCATAAAATACCATATATAAAAGTATAAAAAGTGATCACAAAAATAGATAAAATAGCAATGTGGGAAGCTGGAAGTGCTAGCCCTACACATTTCAACTAAAAAGTCTTCAACAGGGGCATGATTTTTTTTTATGCGTTTCATCTAAAAAGTCTTCAACAGGGGCATAACCTAGCCTCCCCACATTGCTCTTATTTATAAACTGTACATCCATTAGAAATTCAAAAAGGATCCTCCCCCGTCATGGTGGAACCGGAAGTAAACTCAGTGACTTGCATCAAAAGCGTCACATATATGTGTGTATATAGCTATACAAAGTTCATCTAATTGCAAAAATCCTGAGCATTAGGTACAAAAAATATCTATTTAATTATTGCATCAATGGCACTGGGACGCAAACATAGAACTCCCTCCGAATGCGTTCCAAGCCTCTTACCAATGAACACAAACAAAACCAGAGGCAATGACATCATATCCACCTAAACACAAGAGGCTTGCGTTCCAAGCCTCATATGGATGTATGGAGGAAGTCGTTGCGGACAAAGCCGCCACGTCACTTCCGACCAAACATCTCATGGTCGACCTATCCCTCATAGAGGCATACGGCCCGGCTCGGCCCCGCCCCAAACTGCGTCTAGCGTAAACTCATTGAAGACAACGTCGGACAAGGTGGGCGTAGCGGAGGAGGGCAAGACCAATCACAGGATCAGGATAAGTTGGGAAAGAAAAAGTAAAACACATTAATAATAATGACAAAATAAAAAAATAATAAACAATAAGGGGAACAGACTTCCTTGGGCAGAGCCACAAAACGGACAGGCAAGTAATACGCGCTCAGACACTTAAACAAGTGTGTGTTCGCACTACAGTGCCATCTTGTGGAGAGGAAACATAACAACAACCAGGGGAACGAGTGAACAAGTGTCTCCACTCCCATAACGGGTGCCCCTGTTGAAGACTTTTTCGTTGAAACGCGTAGGGATAGCACTTTCAGCTTCCCACATTGCCATTTTATCTATTTTTGTGATCACTTTTTATACTTTTATAGATGGTATTTTATTCCAATAAATCCCATTTTAGTTGACTTGCAGCATGTGGAGTTTCCCTTTTTTCCTTTTTCCCATGCCCGAGTGCTGATGACCATCCCTGGACTATCTCCTTCTTGGAACGGTTGTTGCGACCAACAGCCTTGGAGTTCTCGTTTGGGACCATCCTTCCATCTTGCGTCCATTGGAGTCTGCGGCTTGCAGGATACCGTCCAGTCCCGGCATCACCTCACCATTGGAGATCTAGTGTTTCAAAGCCTTTTTGACGCACAGCCGTATGGTATGTGCGTCCAACTGATCTGGTAAGGGTACCCACCTTTTCTAATTGAATGCCTTTCATGCCTCATGGTACTTCTTTGATTGAAGACCCCTACAAGACCAATTATTGGATACCTCACATGTGGACTTTTATTATTATATTTATATATATTATATCACATATTTAGCTCACGTGTGGATTTTTTGTGTTTTTTTCGCTGTTATTATTTTGTAATTTTTCAGTTTTTTGTTTAACCAGCGGGTTGAACAAATAAAAATGACTCATCTATGGGCTGACCCATGTTTGGCCAGCTTTTGGAATGTTTATTTTATTGTGCTCAATGTGTTCAACTAAAAAACTCTGAGAGTGTAATACTACTTTAATTTAGAGCAACACAAGGGAAAGAATTATTGGTTACATCTATATACTTTAAAAGATATTTAGCAGTAGCTTATGATGAAGGCACAACCATACTTTGCTTTTCTTTACAAGTATTAAAGTTTTAAGTACATTTATATTTTTGGCAGTTCATACACATTTTTGGTTCTGTACTTTGCACGTACAGTGTTTACTGATCCTACAGATGTGTTTCCGATACAGAAGAGTTCCTCTCACCAGCTGTGGAAGGACTGGCTGTAATTTGCTGTATAATATTGTTTTTAGAAGGTCTGAATGTCCCTTCTATATGCACAATGTGTACAGATATGAGAGAAAGAAAGCCCGCCGCTTCTCTTCCAGCTGGCTTCTTGCACATAGTCATGGGATATTGATTCATAGGTCACAATACATAGCCGCTCCCGAAAATGTAGAGGCCTCGGGAGTATGTTTTGACTCCAAACAATGTGCATACAATTTCATCTGTTAGTCAAAACAGCAACTGATTTGTAACTTCATGTAAACTTCTGTTAAACTGTATATCTCCAAATCTATAATAACTATTAAACTATACTCTATACCAGTGTTGTCCCATTTCCTAATTCAATTATTATTTTTACAATCGCTACTAAGAAGATTATCAGTATATTATACTAATCACAGTTATTACAGTTACACTGTATTTTTTGATAGTTATAATAGCATTCATGGCTATCTAATTCCCCCCTGCATGTTGGCTTGGAGTCCAGTACTGAGCACATGGTATCTATAGGTTGGAATTGCATGCAGAAATGATTTAGTGAACTGGAAGTATGTTATTGATTGCTTTTCCAATCTGTTCACCTTACAAGACTATAATCACTTCATCCACATAAAAGAAGTATCGTTTAACCACTTCAGCCCAGAAAATTTGACCCCTTTCCTGACCAGAGCACTTTTTGCGATTTGGCACTGCGTTGCTTTAACAGACAATTGCGTGGTCGTGCGATGTTGC